>NC_064282.1:89124929-89135807 GCF_019186545.1 Solanum stenotomum
ATAAAAGTTATAAAATACTTTTTCCCACCACGAGATGGTGTCGACTTCATATCGCATATATCTGTGTGAAATAAGTCTAAAGGTTTTGAATTTCTTTCAACATACTTATAAGGATGTTTCACAAACTTACTTTCTACACAAATTTCACATTTCGATTTATCGCATTTGAAATCAAGCAATACTTGTAAAGTAATCAATTTTCGCAAGGCTTTGTAATCTACATGTCCCAAACGGGCATGCCATAAATCATTTTACTCCAATAAGTAAACAGAAGCAGAATTCTTATTAATATTGTCAACAACCATTACATTCAGTTTGAAGAGGCCCTCAGTGAGGTATCCCTTTCCTAAGAACATCTCATTCTTACTTATTACAACTTTGTCACTAACTAGGACATACTTACACATGTTCATAACGAGCAGTGCAGCAGAAACTAAATTCTTCCTAATAGTAGGAACATGCAGAACGTTGTTCAGAGTCAACACCTTGTCGGATGTCATCTTCAACATAACTTTCTCAGTCCCTGCAATCCTTCTTGTTGTTGTGTTCCCCATGAACAGATTTTCATCGAACTCAGCAGTAGTGTACATTGCAAAGGCTTCTTTCGCAGAGCAAATATGTCGAGTGGCACCTGAGTCAAGAAACTACTCATTGAGATTTCCAACTAAGTTGCACTCCAAGATCATTGCACATAGGTCATCTGCATCTTCCATCTCTTCCACGATGTTTGCTTGACTTTTGCCATTGTCTTTGTCTTTGTCTTTGTCTTTGTCCTTTCTTGGAGCACGACAGTCAGAAAACTTGTGACTAGCCTTATCACAATTGTAACAATTGCCCTTGAATTTCTTCTTGGCCTGTTCTGACTTCTGTCTGTTGGACTTCTTTCTTTTCTTGCCTTTAGTAGGAGCTTCTTCAACAATATTAACTCCAATTATTGTCGAACTCTTACGAGACTTTTTTTTGGCGGTCTTGTTATCTTCCTCAATCTTGAGCCGAATCACAAGATCTTCAAGCTTCATTTCCTTACGTTTGTGCTTTAGATAATTCTTGAAATCGTTCCATGAAAGAGGCAACTTCTCGATAATTGCAGCCACTTGAAAAGCTTCATTTACTACCATATCCTCAGCAATCAGATCATGGAAAATAAGTTGAAGTTCCTGTACTTGTGATCTAACAGTTTTACTATCTGACATTTTATGGTCTAAAAACTTTGCGACCACAAACTTTTTCAAGCATGCATCTTCTGTCTTATATTTCTTCTCAAGTGCAGCCCACAATTCTTTCGAACTTGTCATTGCACTATAGACATTATATAAGTCATCCTCTAAAGCACTCAAAATGTAGCCCTTACATAGGAAGTCTGCCTGTTTCCATGCTTCAATAATCATGAACTTTTCTCTGTCTGGCATTTCAACAACAGGCATTGGAGTTACTTCATTGGTAAATTTCTGTAGACCAAGAGTGGTACGCCAGAAAAATACCCGTTGCTGCCATCCTTTAAAATTCACACTAGAGAATTTTCCCAATTTCTCTGCTGATGATACAACAGTTCGGGTTGGTGCAACAACAGCCACCGTCACATTATCATTTGCCATTTCAGAATCATAATATGTAAAAAACAGAAATTGATACACATGACTCAGTAAGCAATAACTTAAATTGCAAACTTAATAGGAGTATAAAACCACAAAGGTTTTTGTCTCCACCAGAAACACAGATTAAAATACAATAAAATAATTTCCTTAAGATTGTTATCAATCGGTGTTTTAAAAAACCAGAATTACTGATTTCAATAAACATTGCAGAAACACGAAGTAACTAAAGTTTAATAAACCAGTAAGAATAGATAAACAAAAATTAATTGACAAAACTAAAATCTAATAAAAAAGTACCACAATCTGGAAAAACAAAATCAAAAAAAGATCAAGCCCACTGAATTCACAGTGTCCCCTTAAGGAAATTATTCCCCTCTAGTATCCGAGGTTTGATTTGGAATATGTTCTCCCGGGATAGAATGATCTCAATCACCAGTGTATTGATACCCAAAACTCTGGTGTCAGCGAACCACTCAACAGCAGTAAAGTACACGAAGAAATTTTGTGCAGAAGAAGAAGAAGAAATTAGAAAATTCGTAAGGAATAAGTCTGGGGAATCAATGTATTTATAGGCAAGAGGAACTGGTTCCGAAAGGTTGCAATCCTTTCAGAATCCACACGACCATTCATGAAAGTTTGCAACCTTTCAAACGTCATGGTTGTAACTAAAAGTTGCAATCTTTCAGAACAGTCACTTCCAACGGCGGAAAATTCAAATAAAACGGGAAAGATTTAAATAAATGGGTCGCGCGTGGATTCGAGTCGGGTCGGGTCAATTAACTAATTAAATAAATAATTAACTAAAATAATTAAAACAAACTTTGTCCAAAAAATAATCTCTCGATCGATCATTTTCCAAAGCCAAAGCCGAAGCCGAGCCTAGCGAGCGAGGGGGGTCCCTCTTTCCAAACCCTTTTAACAATTAATAGGAGTGTTTCTATATTTAAACTCTCCTATTTTTCTTTCCACCACCGATGAGGGACAAATGCCTTTAAAATAAAGCATAAGAGGACTTTTCAAGTTCTCAACTCTTCAAGTTCCCAACTTTTCAAGTTCCACTCTTTTCATCTTCCCGCCATTTCCCATTACTCTTGCTACATACCCAACAGAATCTCAGTCATAACTACCATAACTGTCAATCACCATTACCTGGTACCATCTACAATATCATCTTTAGCCCAACTATAGCACCAAAATCAATCATTATCAACATTTGCCATCAATTTCCAATCATCACCACCAACCATTGTTACATCCACTGATTACCATCGATAATTATCACCATTAATCAATATTATATATCATTCACAACCATCACAATTCACCATTTCAATTAGCTATTAGTATTATTCCATTATTATTTATCAGTCGCCACCATCAACAACTACGATTTATCGTTACTGTTCAACGCTATACTATAAGATACTATCCACAATCAATATCATCCCAAATCGACACACATGTGATTGGAAATGACCAACATGTTGGTTGGTTGGTCGAATTGCAAAGAAGATAAACAAAAGTAAATACTTACTCCACTACAATAATTTACCACATGCTCCTTAATTAAGTAATATTGGTGGTTTCTTTTTATTTGTCCTCTAAAATTTGATTGTTCGAGACAAAAAGGCTACTTTGAAATTAAATTTAAAAATGAAAAATTATCAAAATAATCTTTAAACTATGTAAATTTGAATAAAAATATATCAGTTAATAGTTTATCCAAAAAAAAAATTGTTTTTCAATAATTTGGTCAAAAATGTTCTTGTTGTCAATAATTTGGACAATAAATTTATATTTAGACCAAATTATTAATGATTGATATTTTTATTTAATTTCACGTAATTTTAATCTATTTATAATCCCTGTATATTTTTTATTTTATTTTTCAGTCGCGCCAGTTTACACGACAAAGACTTACATTTTTTTTCCAGTGGTGCCACTTTACACGACTAAATGCTAGATATAATCCTCTTGTTTCCATAGTTATTGTACTTGTTATCGTCAACACCTCCTTTAACCTCTACTATAGTTCAAGAGAAGTGAATTTTTGGGATTTTTTTTTGTTATTCAAAATAATTGAATTGTTCAAAATTTAAAATGATGGTTGAAAGTTTTTTCATATTTGTTCTTTCATATATTAAAATTTTATATTTTCTAAAAATAAATTATATTACTTACAAAGTTATATTTATAATTTGACAAAAACTTATAATGATAATTATAATTTAAATTATATCTTTAAATATATTTCTTAATATGTGTACATTACCACACAAATTTAATTAATACCATACCAAATAGAGGGAGTATCAACTTACATGGTGAGGCCTTCATTTTACAAAGTATAGTTTTGGTGGAACTCAAGGTTAATTTTTGAAGATAAATTATATTTACTTTTACTTATTTACAATATAGTAAGAACTCAAGGCCTTCATCTTAGTTTTTCTATTTTTTAAACTGGATACCAGTTGGATACCAAATAGATACCGATTAGATACAATAATAACCAATTTTATGTTAGCTAATTTGGTTGAAATCTCAACTACGTCTTGTTTTTTCTATTTTCCAATGGGATATCAGTTGGATACCAAATGGATGCCAATTAGAAATTACATTAAGTAGTCTTAGGTTGGCTAATTCGTTTGAAATCTTAATTATTATTATTTTAAAAAAAATTAGTGGGACATCAGTTTGATACCAAGTGTATACCAATTGGATACAACATTAACTAGTTTTAGGTTGGCTAATTTGGTTGAAATATCAATTACATGCTTTTTCAATTAGTGGGACTTCAGTTGGATACCAAATGGATATCATTTTCATACTTAAATTTGACTTAATGTTAACATCTATCCGAAGTTGTGATGTTATCGCATTTACTAGACCACTATACAGACTGGAAGATTCAAAGATAATTCTCTCCATCTGAAAATCAACATATTTCCCTATTTCATTAAAAGAAATAGCAGTCTTACATAATACAAATGAATAACAAATATGTTGTATTTATATTCAATTTTCATATCAAGATCATACAAATTTCATCCACAACTTCATTCTTCTCACACAAATTTATACACACTTGTAATTATTTATTCATACCAATATCATTCCAAACAGTCTACCAGAATTCATACCATAAAACACATTTCATAAAAAAATAACGGTCCGTCGTACATAATACAAAGGAATAATAAATATGTTGTATTTATATTCAAATTTCATACCAATCTAATACAAATTTCATCCACAACTTCATTATTATCACACAAATTTATAGACACGGTCATTACTTATTCATACCAATATCATCCCAAACAGTCTACCAAAATTCATACCATAAAACACATTTCATACATTTATTTTTTTACACACATTTCTTATATTTATAACGATAACATCATCACTATTTCATACACTGTCACGAAACAATATAATAAAATCATTCAAATATAAATACAAAATCGCCACATTCATGGTGTTTACAGTATACAAATTACAAAAATCAGTTTACAAAAAATTCATAACATCATTTATTCAATTTTCACAGAAATTTTTTTGTAATATGAAACAAACGAAGGTTCATACAAAAAAATCACAATTTAAATCTATTATACACAATCAAAATCTGAAAATTTTCATTTTCAGTTTCATTATTCTTAAATTTTTTTTTACTGAAGTTGGAATAAAAAAACAAATAATAAATCGCAATGAATACTAACCAGAAGGATCCCATCTACCACCATATTTTATTAATATCAATAAGAATCCGTCCATTACCACAAAATAAAGATTTTTGAACCAAAAATATTTTGAAATTAGTCGTGAATGACGACAATCACAAAAAAAAAAATTCGAAGGACTGAGAAACGTTTGAATAAAAAAAAAGAAAATTTGATTTTTGAATTAATTTTAACTGATTGAGTAAAAACAGGAAAACAAATTGATAGAAAAAAATTAGAGGGAGAGAAAAGCATTTGAAAAAAAAATAAAATCTGATTTTTGATTTAATTATAACTGATTGAGTAAAAAAAAGGAAACCAAATATTCCTATTTTGTTTTGAATCCCCTAAATTTATGGCATTATTAATTATCCTTAATGTTATCCGTTTTTTATTTTTTATTTTTATGATATTTAAAAAAAACATTTTTTTAGTATTATTTTAAAAATCTTTTTTTTTTAATAAAATGTTATAACCTAAAAAAAATTTATTATTACAACTTGAAAGTTTTATTCTACTGCTATAACTTGAAAATATTAATCTAATAAATGTCATTTATAAAATTTTCTTGTTGTCAATAATTTGGATAACAAGTTTATTTTTAGACCAAATTAATAACGATTGATATTTTTATTTAATTTCACGTAATTTTAATCTATTTATAATCCCTTTATATTTTTTATTTTATTTTTTAGTCGCGCCAGTTTACACGACAAAGACTTAACATTTTTTTCCAGTGCCACTTTACACGACTAAAGGCTACATATAATCCTCTTGTTTCCATATTTATTGTACTTGTTATCGTCAACACTTCCTTTAACCTCTACTATAGTTCAAGAGAAGTGAATTTTTGAGATTTTTTTTTCGTTGTTCAAAATAATTGAATTGTTCAAAATTTAAAATGATGTTTGAAAGTTTTTTCATATTTGTTCTTTCATATATTAAAATTATATATTTTCTAAAAAATAAATTATATTACTACAAAGTTATATTTACAATTTCACAAAAACTTATAGTGAAAATTATAATTTAAATTATATCTTTAAATATATTTTTTAATATGTGTACATTACCACACAAATTTAATTAATACCATACCAAATAGAGGGAGTATCAACTTACATGGTGAGGCCTTCATTTTACAAAGTATAGTTTTGGTGGAACTCAAGGTTAATTTTTGAAGATAAATTATATTTAATTTTACTTATTTACAATATAGTAAGAATATACTTTTCACTTAATTTTATATATGAATAACTTATTTCTACTATGGATCGATCTTTCTTATCCGGCCACCAAACAACACAAATGAATTCTGTAAATGTTGAACACCATATTCAGTCGCATATGATCCAAGAAGAACACTACGTAATTAGTAAAACACTCCACTCTTACTTTACATAAAATGAAAAATCACAACAACAAAAAACTCTTGAACAGAGCAACACAATACTTAGATTACATCTTCTAATTTCTTCTTAGATTCGAAAACTCGAAACAAATTTCTACCTCCTCCCCCTTCCTCGATTACGTCTTTTTGTATTTTTTCTGTTTCCTGTAGTACTTGCCATTGTAGATGTTCTTCCAAACATACTCCATACATCCGTTGCTGCTGCAACCACACTACTTACCGTATAAAACACACCAACAATCTTATCAAACATTTCTTTAATACTATAATTTTCATCTTCCGAAGTATGATTTACATTTTGCTCTTGCAATAACGATTCGTACTTGTAAAGCAAAGAACAAGCACCTGAAAAATCAGGTAGAGGGAACTGCGATGAGATTCTGTTCTGGTAAGGCGAGTATTGAGATGACGGCAAACCGGCGAGAAGTTGCAGTACCAAATCTGAATCTGATAAAGGATTGTCGTTAGCGGATAGAGAATCGGCTATGGATTTCAAATTTTTCACATAGGATTCTATGGTGTCTAGATCCCCTTTTCTGGTGCCGAGAAATTGCATTTTCAGTTGTTGAACTGTGATAATCGTTTCATCTTTTGAAATCAAATCAATCGATGATGGAAATGGAATACTCATTGTTGAATCTTTTGTTCTTCTCGATGATCGGATAATTGTTGAATTTTTTGTTCTCTGTGTATTTATTTTGTAGAGAGGAATGATGTTATATGTAACAGAATGTGTAACTAACTGTTAAAAATAAAATGAAAAAAAAAAAAAGAATATTTATATAGCTAATGACATAAATGACCTTATTCTATTCTTTTCTAGAATAGGGTAGAAGGTTCATAGAATTCATCCATGTGGCTTGAGCAACTGAAGAGCAAAATGATTATCAATATTTCGGTTCCTCGAGTCGATATAAGTATAGAAATAGTTATAACAGAGCAGTTTACTTCTGAGATGAATTTATCAATTGAATTAGATTCATCTATTTTTTTTAATTATAAAATTGAAGTGTGTGTTCACGAAGATTGTAATAGTTTTGTAGTTGCACCATTTTGTGAGCCCAAATCTTGTTTCTTCTTGAGACTATTCTTTATTTTTTGGAAAACAAGGATTAGATTTATGTGCTAATTCAATAATAATTGTTTATCATTGACTTGACATGTAAAATAAGAAGCAGTAAATAATAGAGATAATTTTATTAAATCATCCTCATTAAATATAAGTCATCTAAATATTAAAAAATGAATAGTATATAATAGCATGGGTAAAATAGACATTAAATAACAAATTATTCATTGATTTTTATAAATTGAACAAGTATTACTCCAACAATCCACTTTTAATTGTCATGTTGTATTTTTCAAAAGTCAAAGTTAAATTGGATTATATTAATTCAATATGTTAAACAAAAAATTAAGATATTTAAAAACTATATGAAAAGTACTATAAGGTGCAATTTTTTGCATATCAATATAATGAAATAATACAACATATGTTAATCAAAGTTTTTATTGTTTGACTCTAAAAAAAAAATCATTACAATTAAAAATAAATGAAGAAATTATATAACATCCCATAATAATATAATAGATAAGTAAAAATAGACGTTGAGAACAGTAACTAAACTAAAATAGAGTAACACAAGTCAAAGTACTCAACTACTTTCTGAAGACTTTGGTCTACTTCAAAAACATTGAAACCTAACGTCAATTCAAATGGAGGTACTCTACTTAGCAAGCAAGTAAGGAATATTTTCAATTACACTCCAAAAACCTACTCACCTCTCAAGAATAGCGAGACCCCTTGTCTATTTGGTAGCTTGTTCGAAGGTGAGTTATAATATCAGTATTTGATAATGATATTAAAATTCAATCAAATGTTCCAACAACAACAACAAAAAACTCTTGAACAGAGCAACACAATACTTAGATTACATCTTCTAATATCTTCTTAGATTCGAAAACTCGAAACAAATTTCTATCTCCTCCTGTTAGGACCGAAATAAGCAGGTGTAATGCGGAAGCTAGCAAAACAAACCTCGAAAGACCACAAGTAAGAAGACAAACGAGAAACACACCAAAAAGAGATAGATTTAACGTGGTTCGGTCAATCGACCTACGTCCACAAAGGAGATGAGCAATCCACTATAAATATGAGAGTACAAAATATAGAGAGAAACAACCTCAACCAATTCACTCGGAATACATGGGAGGTTCACACAAGTGATAACGTATCAAGCTTGTGACCCATAAATTCTCCCCCTAACCAAAACTCTCAATGCCCTTAAGACTACATTGTGAATGCTAATTACGTTAGAAGGAACAAGCCTATATTTATAGAGCCCTAAACCTTTCCTACAAGAAAAGGACTAGTAAAATATTAAAACCTTTTCCTAAAAGGAAAACTTATTTATGGTAAGAAATCAGGGCAAATAAACCCCAACAAATCTTTTTTTTTTTTTTTTTTTTCTCGATTACGTCTTTTTGTATTTTTTCTGCTTCCGGTAGTAGATGTTCCAAACATACTCCATACATCCCTTGCTGTTGCAATCATACTATTTACTGTACTAAACACACCAACAATCTTATCAAATATCTCTTTATTATTATAATTATCATGGAGTTTTTATTTGGAGTTAACAAAGAAGATAACAATGGTGAATTTATTTATCATGTGGAATCCACCGTTAAATTTAACACTTTTAGTTGATAAATCATGTTAGGTTTAGGATAAATGACCCAAAACAAACATTTTTTACTATATACATTAAGGAACATTTCAACAAGTGAGATATATTAAGAATCAATATAAATCATTATCCATACATTAAGGACTATTTGATAATTTTCTCTTGATTTCAATGACAACACCAACACAGTTACATTCCCTACTTGTATTATTTACACTTCTTACCTATGTTTGTGTGAATACATGTAAATGGAAGTTTGATTTAGTGTAATTGATCATTTACCAAAAGATGTACCTCCATACCATACACACCTCGAAAGGAAAATCAAAATATTACAAAACATAAGGAAAGTTTGGGTAGAACTTCAACTACACATCATACATCTCAAGACAAACTTTAAACTAAACTATATTATTATTTTTAAGTGATTATACAAGAAATCAACCCGATAAATTACTTGCGTTGCCAAATTTTCCAGCCCACAACGACAGTTATTGCACTAGCTACAATCATCCTGGTTGCATTCACAGTACTAACTGCACCAACGGCAGTACCCAATGCACCAACTCCAGCGCAGATAGTACCTACTGCACCAACTGCAGCAACAACAACACCCACTGTATCCACTACAGTAAAGAACGTATCTGCGGTAAACAAACCAGACGATTGCTCTGCACCAGCATCAGCTTTGAATTTCTTCTCACGATCCTGCAATTAGATTAGCTCATGATTTGCTTCATTAAATCTTTAAAAATAATGTACATCACCTTAATTTTGAATATATAATGTAATTTTTTCGAAGAGATTTGGATGAACCGTTTGCTCTCACCTGTAATAATATGTCCTCTTGCATGTACAACATGGAAGAAGCTTCTTCAAAATTGGGGAGAGGACGCATTGATGATATTGTGTTTTTGAGGGGCAAGTATTGATTAGGCAAACCAGCAAGAAGTTGCAACACCATGTCTGAATCTGAGATTGGACTGTTAATTTCTGCTAGAGAATTGGCTATGGATTTCAATTTTTTCACATAGGATTCGATGGGCTGAAAATCCTCTCTTCTGGTTCCGTGAAATTGAATTTGCAGTTGGGCTCGCCGGATTTGATCATCTTCAACTGAATTTGTGGAACTATTATTAGATTCATCTTTTCGAAAACTCATGCCTTCGTGCTTGTACACCATGAAACAAGCGTCTCCAAAAGTGGGAAGAGGCCACTTTGATGATATTGTGTTTTTGAGGGGCAAGTATTCAATAGGCAAACCAGCAAGAAGTTGCAACACCATGTTTGAATTTGAGATCTCATCGCCGATTTCTGCCAGGGAATCGGCGATGGACCTCAATCTTTTCACATAGGATTCGATTGTTTCGAGATCCCCTTTTCTGGTACTGTGAAATTGAATTTTAAGTTGAACTTGCCTGATCTGATCATCTTCAACTGAATTCGTGGAATTATCA
>NC_064282.1:89137459-89153160 GCF_019186545.1 Solanum stenotomum
AATTTTTTTTTTACTTTGATCATGTTTGATACGGTAAGAAAATAATTTAATTAATTTTTGTGTTTGATATATATGTAAAAGAAATTTTAAGATAAAATATTCACATTTATATATTATTTATACGAAATATTACATAAAAAACTGATAATGTAATAAATTGTGATAAAAGAAAATACTGTTTGCCTATTTTAATAGTAACAGATATAGATTGAAACCAAAAAAGAAAAAAATAATTTTGCATTATAGAGTATAATCTCATAATTAAGTTGGGGTTTAGCCATAGATTCCTCCTTCCTCTGTCGTTTACTTGCCATCAGAGATATGCACAGGTTAGTGCCACTTCACGTATCGAGAGAGAAATAAACTTTTATTTTAACGGAGAAATTTCGCAAATAGCCATTAAAATTAATTTTATTAAATTCCATAGCTATAGTTTGCTAATTACGATTCGTAGCTATATGTTAGAGGGAGAAGAGAGGCGAACGAGATTGAAGAGGGAAGAGAGAGGGCAAAGAGTGGAGAGAGGTGAATTGTATTTGCATATCTGTCCAATTGTATATGTATATCTGTCAGATAATGTATATATGTAACTGATATACATATGTATTTGAATATCTGGTGAGCGCGATTGGGAGAAGGAGGAGAGAGGTGAGCGAGAGTGGGAGAAGGAAGAGAGATGTGAGCGAGATTGGGAGAAGGAGGAGAGAGGCGAGCGAGAGAGACGATTTGTATTCGTATATCTGTCATATAAATTGTATATGTATAATTTGTATTTGTATGTATAAAAGAGGAGAAAGGTGAAAGAGGCATACACAATTATAGCTAAAAAAAAACGACAAGTGATAATTAATTCAAACTATAATTATATTACTTATCTCCATAATTTCCTATTTTGACCACATGGTTGATCTATTAATTTTACCTTATATAATTCTTATCGTCAAATAACTCTTTAAAAATAACACTACAAAACTAGTTAGTATTAGTTAAAGTAATTCAATTATATATGAAAAAAATTATAGGGAGAAATCGAGGGACTAGATAGCAACATTTTATTACTCCCTCCGTCCCATTTTATGTGGCACTATTTCCTCTTTGGTCAGTTCCAAAAAGAATGTCATATTTCCTTATTTGGTAAGTATTTAAAGGTACAATTCCTCTTTTACCCTTATTGGTCCCACTTAATCTTGAAAAGAGTACTCCAATACATTTATTAGGAGAGAGAAAAATGAGTCTATTTTTTTAAGGGCAATTTGATAAACATTTCAAAGTCTTTATCTATTTCTTAAACTCCGTGTCCGGTCAAATGCTGCCACATAAAATGGGACGGAGGGAGTAGTATATTTGTACTTTACGATAAAAGATTAAAGTAGTACGATGAGACAACATTATTGGCTACTTTTTATCTTTTAACAACTTTATTGGTGGGTGAAGTCAAGAAATGTACTATTCCGAATATCAAATTTCTTTACATGTTATTTTTTAGATAGTAAACTTGTTCGCGCTTCGCGCGATGTGAATTGTATTTTATAAATTTGTTATTAATTGAAAAGTCAATTTATAATTATAGTTTTTTTTTAAAAAAAAAATACTTTAAATGTTATAAACTATATTAAAAAAATGCTCCTATTTGATTTGATTTTCATTCAACAATTAAAATTATGTTCAATAAATTTTTAATATGTCTGCTTTCATATATAATGTGGCTTACAATAATATTCGAATTTGACTTAGTGGAATGAACAAAAAATTATAGGTACTTTAGATAAGTCGAAAATATTACAAATTTATAAATGATAACAATTTCTCAAACTTTTATCACTTGTTAATAAATCTTCTCAAATGGTAAATGATGTGTCAATCGAGTTCATTATCCTAGTATACTAAAAGTATATAAATAATAATATGGTTATATATGTTATATGAAGTAAAAATAAATATATTTTGACTTTTTGTTTGTTCTTCTTTTTTTTCACCTTGTTCTGTTTTCCTTTCTGTTTTCACAGTTAACATATTAATTGTTAGTATAAGTTCTTATTAATGTCAACATAACATAAATTGCATACACATTCTTATTGTTAAAATTAAATGATATGTAAATAACTTTTTAAATAACTACGATAATTTAATGTGAGTTATGACTATTACTAATTAAGAGTGAAAATAATGAAGATGGAGAAGTGTGAATTATGAGAAATGTGACTTTTTTAAAAAATTAAAATAAAAAAGGAGGATAAAATTCTTGATGAAAAAGAAGTGTTACTTATTATTTTCCTTGTTATTTCTCAACTTTCTAAATATCTCTCATATTTTAAAAGCTAAAATCATCAAACATTAATAAGTAATATCATCCCCTTCCTTGTTCAATAAGTATATTTTTGATTTATTTGTTGGGTCTCAAGTAACCCTAGTTACACTATTCTAAAATTTTAATTTATCCAAAAAAAAAAATTTCCAATTTCAAAAGGATCTATAATTTAATTTATCTTAATTAAAATGTGCATAGATAACTCCAATTTTAAATTAAATTTTGAGTATTTGAGAGGTATTACTTATTATTTCCCAATTTTATAAATATATTTCATATTTTAAAAGCTAAAAGCATCAAATATTAATACCATCCTCTTTTATAAGTATAATTTTGATTTATTTGTTGTGGCTCAAGTAACCCTAGTTACACTATTCTAAAATTTTAATTCATCCAAATATTTTTTTCAGTTTCAAAAGGATTTATATCTAATTTATCTTAATTAAATTATGCATTTATAACTCCAATTTAAAAATAAATTTGGATATTTGTAAAAAAAAATACTATAAAACCTAATAACATTTTTCTCCTTATTTCCTTATTATATTATTGTTAGAATGACTATCCTAGGTAAAATAAAATATGTCTTACTAATTATATCCTTTTTTGGGTAATTAATTCAATTCTCCTTTCCTTTTTGATTATTTTATCCAGAATCTCCAAAATCATGTTTCGAAAAATCAATTTCTCCTATCATTATGATAACTCCATTAGGTCTCTATAAATTCAACAAAAAAAGATAAAGAAAATCAATTGATTTATACTACACAAAAGGAGTTCTTATATGGTTTGGGATGAAAGAAATAATTATATTCTTTCAGATTTTATTTTTATTCATATATCATTTGTTTTGGGATGAAAGAAATAATTATATTTTTTTAATATGTTACTTATTTTGGGAGCATTTAGAAATCGTATAAGGAGAGGTTTTGTTTGTGAATAATAATTTGATGTAAAATTAATAGTTTATTTCTTAAATTTAAAACAGAGCATTTATCCTAGAAAAATAAAATTTGTTACATTTGAATTCACACTATTAACTATATACAAGCTTGCAACAGAAAAATACATGTAGATAATGTTTGATATATCACTAATGATTGATATTCTTCAAGCTTGATTCTGACGAATTCCTTTCACAAATAAGGTCGTATATATGTTGCTCTCTCCCATATTCTAAATTACATACAAAGATAATAATTATGGAGACAACACTAATAATGCTAAAATAAAAAAAAATATTAAAAAAGGGAAAAAGAAGAAAGAAACTTCTTGGAAAAAGAGTTTCAAATGAAAAGAAGCAAAATAAAAGTAGAAAAATTGAATTCACACTATAACTATATACAAGCTTGCAATAGAAAAATACATGCAAATAAAGTGTGATATATCGCTAATGATTGATATTCTTCAAGCTTGATTCTGACGAGTTCCTTTCACAAATAAGATCGTATATATGTTGTTCTGTCCCATATTGTAACAAATAAAAGTCAGGCATGAAAATTACATACAAAGATAATAATTGTGGAGACAACACTAATAATGCTAAAAAAATTTTAAAAAAAAAACAACTTAAAAAAAGGGAAAAAGAAGAAAGAAACTTCTTGGAAAAAGAGTTCAATTTCAAATGAAAAGAAGCAAAATAAAAAGAAGAAAAATTGAAAGGAAATTATGAATGAAAAAGACAGAATGTTGTGTAGTGTATGACATTTGCTTTTGTTTTATAATTAGCAAATTAGTAACATGAATATGAAAAGATAGATAACGTACATTAGAGTAATTATAATTGAATGACTTCAATTGTGACTATCTTCAATATTTAAGTGTTATTTTTGTATTTTAAAATTGAAAAATGGTCAAAAAACCACAAAAAAGATAAATATTTTCCAGCCTTTAGAGGCATGCGACATCAGTGATTCTAGATTCAGATTTATATAGATATATAAATTTACATGATGCTTTTTTCTTTCCACGCGTTTTAAGGAAGATAATATTTTTTTCTATCTTAATTTATATGATATAGCTTAACTTCAAAATTTATCTATTACCTTAATAAAATGATTTATATCTATATAAATATCTAAAATTTATTTAAACAATAAATTTTAATTTATTTTTTCATTTTTAATTTTTTACAGAATTAAATATTGCTATTTATATTGAGATAGCAATATTAAAAGTATTTATAACGAATTTTTAAAGTATTTATTTATTTCTTATAGTCCTTATCAGTTTAAATAATATGACATAAATTAAAAAAGGAGAAGAATACGTATCTAAATTAGCTTACTCGTGAAGTAAGAGCCTGTTGGATTGACTTAACAAAAATAGCTTTTAAGTCAAAAATAAAAAGTCAAACTGAAATAATTTTTAAGTTAAAAATTAAAAAGTAGGGGGAGACCTACTTTTGATTTCTAACTTATTTTAAGTCATTTCTTACCTTATCAAACACTTCGTATATTATTTTGAGTCATTTTTGACTTATTTTAAATTATTTTTTATATTTGTCAAACACTTTAAGAAATCAAAAATTAACTTAAAAGTAGGTTTGACCAACTTTTAAGTCTATCCAAACGGGCTCTAAGTTATATCGGTTGATAGAAAATGAAATAGACATATTTTTGTCTTTTTCCTCAATCTACTTTTCATGTTGGAACGCAAATTTCACGCAAGTTCTATAGTTTAGTAAAGGGAAAAAGGCTTAAATATGTCATTGAATTTCGAGAAAAGGTTCATCTATTTCATCCATTAAAAGTTTGGTTCATCTATGTTATTTCAGTGAACAAGTAGTAATATGAATGAATTTTTACTCAAACAGAAAAGACATAGATGAGTCAAACTTTTAGATTTGACGTTGATAAGCTTTTTCTCAAAGTATCATATGACATATTTAAGTATTTT
Organism: Solanum stenotomum; assembly: GCF_019186545.1. Taxonomy (NCBI): domain Eukaryota; kingdom Viridiplantae; phylum Streptophyta; class Magnoliopsida; order Solanales; family Solanaceae; genus Solanum; species Solanum stenotomum. The sequence continues at coordinate 89,142,666 of NC_064282.1, forward strand.
TCCTAAAAATATATTAAGAACCAAAATAAAGCATTACCCCAAACCATTTTAACTGTTTTCTCTTGATTTCAATGACAACATCAACACAATTATAGCTTTACTTGACTTAAATTCCCTTCTCACCGGGATGTTTACATAAATGCATGTAAGTCGAAATTTGATCGATACATCAAACTAATGTGAATTTAAAAGTTGGTCAAACTTATTTTTAATGTATTTTTAATTTTTAAAGTGTTTTGACAAAGTTAAAAATAACTTCAAATAAGCAGGACTTTCCTACTTTTTATATTTTTACTTAAAAATTATTTAAAGTTTTTAACTTTTTATTTTTTAACTTAAAAACTTCTACTTTTTTTTTCGGCTTATCCAAACGGGCTCTAAAACTATTATCTTCAACTAATCTGCATCTATTACGGAGAGTAATTAATCCTTTACCAAAAAATATACCTTCATACCATACACACCTCAAAAGGGAAAAAAAATCAAAATATTGAAAAAACACAAAGGAAAGTTTGTGTAGAACTTCAACTGCATATCATACATCTCAAGACAAACTTTAAATAGAAGTAGCAAATCAGGCTTTTTATTACACATACTAACTTAAATATTAATTAAGTGACCGTACAAGAAATCAACCCGATTAATTACTTGCGAGGGAGTGTTTTGCCAATTTTCCAGCCAGCCATGGCAGTTATTGCACTACCAACAATTATCCTGGATGCATTGAGTGTGACCGGATTCATGGGTGAGCCAGTTCTTTCAGGCTGCCATGGATCTCTCTTGTTTAAGTCCACTCTTTTCAGATTCAGACTATTTGCTTAAGATGTTTGTTTAGTTTCAAGGTTGTACTCCTTGTTCTTAGACTTGTCGTTAATAGAATTTTGGTACAATGGTTTTCAGGTTCTAGAGGATGAATTTCCGCATTAATTTGGTTAGTTAATTGTTTAAACCTTTGAAGTTTATGAGGACTCCATTTTTATTGTCATTTAAACATGTTTCTGTATCTTTAAATGCATAGTTTTTGATTAAATTGTTAGTTTGGGTTATAGTAATGGTTCTCCCACCGAAAAGTTAGTGTGGGTGCCAATCATATTAATTTTATACATGAATAACTTATTTCCATTCTAGATCGAATGTTTCTTATCCAGCCACCAAACAACCGAAATGAAGTCTGCAAATGTTCAACCCCATATTCAGTCGCATATGATCCAGAAGAAGACTACGTAATTAGTAAAACACTCCACTCTTACTTACATAAAATGAAAAATCACAACAACAACAAAAAACTCTTGAACAGAGCAACACAATACTTAGATTACATCTTCTAATATCTTCTTAGATTCAAAAACTCGAAACAAATTTCTACCTCCTCCCCCTTCCTCGATTACGTCTTTTTGTATTTTTTCTGTTTCCGGTAGTAGATGTTTCAAACATACTCCATACATCCCTTGCTGTTGCAATCATATTATTTACTGTACTAAACACACCAACAATCTTATCAAATATCTCTTTATTATTATAATTATCATGGAGTTTTTATTTGGAGTTAACAAAGAAGATAACAATGGTGAATTTATTTATCATGTGGAATCCACCGTTAAATTTAAAACTTGTAGTTGATAAATCATGTTAGGTTTAGGATAAATGACCCAAAACAAACATTTTTTACTATATACATCAAGGAACATTTCAATCAAGTGAGATATATATTAAGAATCAATATAAATCATTATCCATACATTAAGGACTATTTGATAATTTTCTCTTGATATCAATGACAACATCAACACAATTATAGCTTTTCTTGACTTACATTCTCTTCTTGTATTATTTACACTTCTTACCTATGTTTGTGTGAATACATGTAAATGGAAGTTTGATTTAGTATAATTGATCATTTACCAAAAGATGTACCTCCATACCATACACACCTCGAAAGGAAAATCAAAATATTACAAAACATAAGGAAAGTTTGGGTAGAACTTCAGCTACACTCAAGACAAACTTTAAACAGAAGTAGCAATTCAACAAGTGACCGTACAAGAAATCAATTACTTGCGTTGCCAGATTTTCCAGCCAGCCACGGCAGTTATTGCACTACCTACAATTATCCTGGATGCATTCACAGTAATAACTGCACCAGCAAGAAGTTGCAACACCATGTCTAAATCTGAGATCGGACTGTCGATTTCTGCTAGAGAATTGGCTATGGATTTCAATTTATTCACATAGGATTCGATTGTTTCGAGATCTCCTTTTCTGGTACTTTGAAATTGCATTTTCAGTTGAACTTGCCTGGAAGTCATTCTTAACTGACTGAACTCTGCTTCTATCTCTCTGGTTTTTTTTCTTATTCTCTGAGTAGACTTTAAAATATGTGTGTTATGACTCGTTTGGTACTACTCATAAAGAATAACTAATTTTGAAATAGTATGACATAAATTGAAAAAAAAAGAATAATACATATCTGAACTAGCTTACTGGTGAAGTAAGTCATAGATTGACAGAAAATGAGCTAACTTGGTCTTTAGGTCGGAGGGAATATGAAAGCTATAATGAAATAGACATATTTTTGTCTTTTTCATCGATCTACTTTTCATAGTGGACCGTAAATTCCACTCTAGTTCAATAATTTTGGTAACAATAATAAAAAGTTTGTTAATTCACAATGGGACCCAAACTGCCTTACACATTATTGGCTCCGTTCAATTTCCTAAAGCAAAAAATTATTTACTTTGATCATGTTTGATACGGTAAGAATATAATTTAATTAATTTTTGTGTTTGATATATATATGTAAAAGAAATGTTAAGATAAAATATTCACATTTATTTATTATGAGTACATAAAAAACTGATATTTTAAAAATTGTTTTAACAAATTGTGATCAAAGAAAATACTGTTTGCCTATTTTAATAGTAACAAATATAGATTGAAACCAAAAAAAAATAAAATCATTTTGCATTATAGATTTTGGTTTTTCCAGATTGTGGTACGTTTTTACAGATTTTAGTTTTGTCAATTAACTTCTGTTCATCTATTCTTACTGGTTTATTAAACTTTGGTTACTTCGTATTTCTGCAAAGTTTATTGAAATCAGTAATTCTTGTTTTTTAAACACAGATTAATAACAGAAAATTTATTATAAAAATATTGTTTAGGGTCGGGAAATATTGTCTGGTAATTATGTGCAGAAATTATATATATATGAACATAATTGTTTTTTTTCTTAAGTCTAAAAAATTATCAAACTAAACATTTATTATCGCATGTCAAATGAAAAAAAAATGTTTATACAAATATTTGGAGGTCAAGTATGCAGGTTGCATTTTTCTATCCAAAAAAAAAAGAATTTACCCATTGATTTATACTTATCGTTTCTCGTATTATGAATCCAAGCTTAAAGAAAACTCAAATATAGTATTAAAAACTGGAATGAAATATTGCTAGGTTATTAGTCATATAGAAGTATTAAATAATTATATTAATGTCATAAAAGGGTGTTTTTGGAATGTGGTTGAAAGATTATCATTTAAAAAAGTTTGGTTACAAAAATTTAAAAATAAGGGATATGAGTATAATATCTCAAACCACAAGGGAAGTAAGTGTTATAAAGTTAAATGCGAGGGGAGGTCTCTGAAATTATTCCTAAAAATTTTAATTTTTAATTTTTTGACTTAAAAACTATTCTCTTTTTTTCAGCTTATCCAAACGGGCTCTAAAACTATTCTCTTCAACTAATATGTGTCTATTACGGAGAGTAATTAATCGTTTACCAAAAAATATAAGGAAAAAGGTTTGAAATATATTCGAATTTTGACCGAAATTGTTGTAATAATACCGAATTTTGGAAAAGGCCTTTTACCCCTACATTATTTATATAATGTATTTTAAAGGTATATATATGCCTACGTGAACATCATAAATATTATATCATTATAAATAGTAACGTGTCCACGTAGGTACATATATACATTTAAAATTCACTATTAAATACTATAAAGGTAAAAAGTCCTCCATAAAGTTTGATATCGTAACAACAATTTCGACCAAAGTTAAAATATTTTTCCAAAAATATACCTCCATACCATACACACCTCAAAAGGAAAATCAAAATATTGCAAAACACAAAGGAAAGTTTGTGTAGAACTTCAACTGCATATCATAATACATCTCTAGACAAACTTTAAATAGAAGTAGCAAATCAAGCATTTGATTACACAAAACGAAAATAACTATTAATTAAGTGATCATACAAGAAATCAACCCGATTAATTATTTGCTAGGAAGCGTCTGCCAATTTTTCCAGCCAGCCATGACCCTTACTGCTCTAAATACAATCATCCTGGATGCACCAACTGCACCAACCACAGTACCCAATGGAGCAGCAATGACAGTACCCAATCCCAATGTACCAGCTGCAGCTACGACAGTACCCAATGCTATTGTAACAAGCATTTTCAGTTAACAAAATTCATTCAAATAACTTAATAATGATGGAAATCTCTAAAAAAAAAAAATAAATCAAAATATCCTCATCAAAAAAAGATTTTGATGGACAATTTATTTCTTAGGTCAATTAAATTGACAATAAATTTTATTATTTATGCACCTATTCCACAATCATAAATTTAAGAATAGTTTTAGATTTGATAAAAAAGAACTTAAAAAAGGGAAAAAAAAAATGGCATTGATGTGTCCAGGGATTTAAAGAAAAAGGAGGAAGAGAAAGGAAGGAAAAAAAGAAAGGATTATCAGTTAAAAATGTAAGAAATTTTTTTTACACGTGTTAAAATGCGTGGATTTCACTGATCCACATAAATGTGGCTATGACTTTTTAAGGAGGTAATAATTTCAATTTTAAAAAGTTTAGGGGGTAATGAAAGCCCCATAAAATATAAGTGTGTAATTAGAAATCTGATAATAGATTAGAGGCTCATTTGGTCATTTTCTCTTTTTTCCCGGTGGTGCCACTTTACAAGACTAAAGGCTATAAAATTATATTTATAATTTCACAAAAATTAATAGTAAAAATTATAATTTAAATTATATCTTTAAATATATCTCTTAGTATGTGTGCAATACCTCACAAATTTAATTAGTGGGAGTAACAACTTACATGACGGTGCCTTCATTTTACAAATATGCAAGCTCAGCAGTATAGTTTTGGTGGAACTTAGCAATATATTAAGAATATATTTATAAACATTGAACTAATTTTATATAGGAATAACTTATTTACATCCTCCAACTACCAAACATTTAAAAGAAAAAGAAAAAAAAGTCTGCAAATGTTGAACACCATATTCAGTCGCATATATTTCCAGAACTAACACTACGTAACAAGCAAAACAATCCATTCTTACTTACATAAAATGAAAAATCACACAACACAAAAAAAAAAACTATTGAACAGAGCAAAACAAGACATGATTGATTACATCTTCTAATTTCTTCTTAGATTCGAAAACTCGAAACAAATTTCTACCTCCTCCCCCTTCCTCGATTACGTCTTTTTGTATTTTTTCTGTTTCCTGTAGTACTTGCCATTGTAGATGTTCTTCCAAACATACTCCATACATCCGTTGCTGCTGCAACCACACTACTTACCGTATAAAACACACCAACAATCTTATCAAACNAGATTTTGATGGACAATTTATTTCTTAGGTCAATTAAATTGACAATAAATTTTATTATTTATGCACCTATTCCACAATCATAAATTTAAGAATAGTTTTAGATTTGATAAAAAAGAACTTAAAAAAGGGAAAAAAAAAATGGCATTGATGTGTCCAGGGATTTAAAGAAAAAGGAGGAAGAGAAAGGAAGGAAAAAAAGAAAGGATTATCAGTTAAAAATGTAAGAAATTTTTTTTACACGTGTTAAAATGCGTGGATTTCACTGATCCACATAAATGTGGCTATGACTTTTTAAGGAGGTAATAATTTCAATTTTAAAAAGTTTAGGGGGTAATGAAAGCCCCATAAAATATAAGTGTGTAATTAGAAATCTGATAATAGATTAGAGGCTCATTTGGTCATTTTCTCTTTTTTCCCGGTGGTGCCACTTTACAAGACTAAAGGCTATAAAATTATATTTATAATTTCACAAAAATTAATAGTAAAAATTATAATTTAAATTATATCTTTAAATATATCTCTTAGTATGTGTGCAATACCTCACAAATTTAATTAGTGGGAGTAACAACTTACATGACGGTGCCTTCATTTTACAAATATGCAAGCTCAGCAGTATAGTTTTGGTGGAACTTAGCAATATATTAAGAATATATTTATAAACATTGAACTAATTTTATATAGGAATAACTTATTTACATCCTCCAACTACCAAACATTTAAAAGAAAAAGAAAAAAAAGTCTGCAAATGTTGAACACCATATTCAGTCGCATATATTTCCAGAACTAACACTACGTAACAAGCAAAACAATCCATTCTTACTTACATAAAATGAAAAATCACACAACACAAAAAAAAAAACTATTGAACAGAGCAAAACAAGACATGATTGATTACATCTTCTAATTTCTTCTTAGATTCGAAAACTCGAAACAAATTTCTACCTCCTCCCCCTTCCTCGATTACGTCTTTTTGTATTTTTTCTGTTTCCTGTAGTACTTGCCATTGTAGATGTTCTTCCAAACATACTCCATACATCCGTTGCTGCTGCAACCACACTACTTACCGTATAAAACACACCAACAATCTTATCAAACATTTCTTTAATACTATAATTTTCATCTTCCGAAGTATGATTTACATTTTGCTCTTGCAATAACGATTCGTACTTGTAAAGCAAAGAACAAGCACCTGAAAAATCAGGTAGAGGGAACTGCGATGAGATTCTGTTCTGGTAAGGCGAGTATTGAGATGACGGCAAACCGGCGAGAAGTTGCAGTACCAAATCTGAATCTGATAAAGGATTGTCGTTAGCGGATAGAGAATCGGCTATTGATTTCAAATTTTTCACATAGGATTCTATGGTGTCCAGATCCCCTTTTCTGGTGCCGAGAAATTGCATTTTCAGTTGTTGAACTGTTATAATCGTTTCATCTTTTGAACTCAAATCAATCGATGATGGAAATGGAATACTCATTGTTGATTCTTTTGTTCTTCTCAATGATTGTTGAAATTATTTTTTTTGTGTGTATTATACAGAGGAATGATCTATATGTAACAAATGTGTAACTAACTGTTAAAAATAAAATGGAATGAAAAAGAATATTTACATAGCTAATGACAAAAATGACCTTATTCTATTCTTTTCTAGAATAATGTAGAAGGTTCATAGAATTCATCCATGTGGCTTAAGCAACTGAAGAGCAAAATGATTATCAATATTTCGGTTCCTCGAGTCGATATAAGTATAGAAATAGTTATAACAGAGCAGTTTACTTCTGAGATGAATTTATCAATTGAATTAGATTCATCTATTTTTTTTAATTATAAAATTGAAGTGTGTGTTCACGAAGATTGTAATAGTTTTGTAGTTGCACCATTTTGTGAGCCCAAATCTTGTTTCTTCTTGAGACTATTCTTTATTTTTTGGAAAACAAGGATTAGATTTATGTGCTAATTTAATAATAATTGTTTGTCAGACTTGACATGTAAAATAAGAAGCAGTAAATGATAGAGATAATTTTACTAAATCATCCTCATTAAATATAAGTCATCTAAATATTAAAAAGTGAATAGTATATAATAACATGGATAAAATAGACATTAAATAATATATTATTCATTGATTTTTATAAACTGAACAAGTATTACTCCAACAATTCACTTTTAATTGTCATGTTGTGTTTTTCAAAAGTTAAAGTTAAATTGGATTATATTAATTCAATATGTTAAACAAAAAATTAAGATATTCAAAAACTATACGAAAAGTACTATAAGCTGTAATTTTTTGCATATCAATATAATGAAATAATACAACATAAAATGTTAGTCAATTTTTTTTTATCATTTGACTCTAAAAAGAAAACCATTACACTTAAAAGTAAATGAACGAATTATATAACATTCCATAATAATATAATAGATAAGTAAAAATAGACGTCGAGAACAATATTAACTAAACTAAAATAGAGTAACACAAGTCAAAGTACTCGACTACTTTCCGTAGACTTTGGTCTACTTCAAAAACATTGAAACCTATCGTCAATTCAAATGGAGGTTCTCTACTTAGCAAGCAAGTAAGGAATATTTTCAATTACACTCCAAAAACCTACTCACCTCAAGAATAGCGAGACCCCTTGTCTATTTGGTCGCTTGTTCGAAAGTGAGTTATAATATCAATATTTGATAATGATATTAGAATTTAATCAAGATTTTGAATATTGCTTCTACGAGATCCTCCCACCCCCACCCTCCCTCCATTTTTAAGCATTTCTAATAAAAAAAAATAGAGTAATATTGATAAATTGTTATCTTATGTTTCTTTTATAAATAAATGCTTGTGATTATAAACATTCAATACATAATTTTATAAAAAATTACTAAAGTAATGATTATTCTTTTTTGTAAAATTTAAAATAATAAGTCTTTAAAGAAATATAAACTTACGGATAAAGTTTTACATTAAAAAAATCATGATTTAAAATTTCTACATCATTTTTTTTTTAGAATTTAAAATTTGAATATTAACTCAAATCACATATTCAAATACTAATTTAAAATCTTAACTTCATATTATATATTCAAATATAAGTTAGGGTTTAAACTCGAAACAAATTTCTACCTCCTCCCCCTTCCTCGATTACGTCTTTTTGCATTTTTTCTGTTTCCGGTAGTAGATGTTTCAAACATACTCCATACATCCCTTGCTGTTGCAATCATATTATTTACTGTACTAAACACACCAACAATCTTATCAAATATCTCTTTATTATTATAATTATCATGGAGTTTTTATTTGGAGTTAACAAAGAAGATAACAATGGTGAATTTATTTATCATGTGGAATCCACCGTTAAATTTAAAACTTGTAGTTGATAAATCATGTTAGGTTTAGGATAAATGACCCAAAACAAACATTTTTTACTATATACATCAAGGAACATTTCACTCAAGTGAGATATATATTAAGAATCAATATAAATCATTATCCATACATTAAGGACTATTTGATAATTTTCTCTTGATATCAATGACAACATCAACACAATTATAGCTTTTCTTGACTTACATTCTCTTCTTGTATTATTTACACTTCTTACCTATGTTTGTGTGAATACATGTAAATGGAAGTTTGATTTAGTATAATTGATCATTTACCAAAAGATGTACCTCCATACCATACACACCTCGAAAGGAAAATCAAAATATTACAAAACATAAGGAAAGTTTGGGTAGAACTTCAACTATACATCATACATCTCAAGACAAACTTTAAACTAAACTAACAATTCAACTATTATTATTTAAGTGATTATACGAGAAATCAACCAGATAAATTACTTGCGTTGCCAAATTTTCCAGCCCACAAAGACAGTTATTGCACTACCTACAATCATCCTGGTTGCATTCACAGTACTAACTGCACCAACGGCAGTACCCAATACACCAACTCCAGCGCAGATAGTACCTACTGCACCAACTGCAGCAACAACAACACCCACTGTGTCCACTACAGTAAAGAACGTATCTGCGGTAAACAAACCAGACGATTGCTCTGCACCAGCACCAGCACCACCAGTATCAGCTTTGAATTTCTTCTCACGATCCTGAAATTAGATTAGCTCATGATTTGCTTCATTAAATCTTTAAAAATAATGTACATCACCTTAATTTTGAATATATAATGTAATTTTTTCGAAGAGATTTGGATGAACCGTTTGCTCTCACCTGTAATAATATGTCCTCTTGCATGTACAACATGGAAGAAGCTTCTTCAAAATTGGGGTGAGGACGCATTGATGATATTGTGTTTTTGAGGGGCAAGTATTGATTAGGCAAACCAGCAAGAAGTTGCAACACCATGTCTGAATCTGAGATTGGACTGTTAATTTCTGCTAGAGAATTGGCTATGGATTTCAATTTTTTCACATAGGATTCGATGGGCTGAAAATCCTCTCTTCTGGTTCCGTGAAATTGAATTTGCAGTTGGGCTCGCCGGATTTGATCATCTTCAACTGAATTTGTGGAACTATTATTAGATTCATCTTTTCGAAAACTCATGCCTTCGTGCTTGTACACCATGAAACAAGCGTCTCCAAAAGTGGGAAGAGGCCACTTTGATGATATTGTGTTTTTGAGGGGCAAGTATTCAATAGGCAAACCAGCAAGAAGTTGCAACACCATGTTTGAATTTGAGATCTCATCGCCGATTTCTGCCAGGGAATCGGCGATGGACCTCAATCTTTTCACATAGGATTCGATTGTTTCGAGATCCCCTTTTCTGGTACTGTGAAATTGAATTTTAAGTTGAACTTGCCTGATCTGATCATCTTCAACTGAATTCGTGGAATTATCA
>NC_064282.1:89155322-89266228 GCF_019186545.1 Solanum stenotomum
TTATTGTTTCCCCTTCCTCTTCCTCTTCCTCTTCCTCCGGTAGATCCATTTTTCTTATTTCCCGGACCTGGAGTCGCCTTTGTTGGTGTTCCTGAAGAACGACTACCAGACCAGGGTGCAACCGCATTCCAAAATTCGCGACCTATTGAAGCTACAGTTGTTACTGTACTTGCTATATCATGGATCATCTCCATAGTACTCTTACCAGTATTACTATTATTATTATTTTCACCAGCTGCATCAGGAGGCGGAGTTGATGTTGTTTTCTCGTATTCGTAAAGCATGGAACAAGCCTCTGAGAAATTTGGGAGAGGTAACTGTGAGGAGATCGTGTTTTTGAGGAGCAAGTATTGAGGAGGCAAACCAGCAAGAAGTTGCAAAACCAAATCTGGATCTGAAATTGGATTGCCGATTGCTGTTAAAGAATTAGCTGTGGATTTCAACTTTTTGACATATGAATCTATGGTTTCGAGATCCCCTTTTCTGGTGCCGTGAAATTGCATTTTCAGTTGTTGAGCTATAATTATCGTTTCATCTTTTGAATTTGAAGAAGAAGTGGCAGTTTTCTCTGATGAAGTATCCATACTTTTTTCGTTCTCAGTACTTTTGAGTGAACTTTCTCTACCTATTGTTCTAATTGGTATTGTGGATGGTGTAATAAGGGGAGTATTTTTTAAATATATGGGGTCGTTTGGTTTGGATATAAACTATGATTGAGACAAATTATGTTGGAATAAGTTGTTCACGAATTATTTTTATTTGATTTGTTGTATTCAAAATAATATATATTGATAAATTTTAAGAATAAGTTGTTTATTTACAAAATTACCCTTCACTTTATTTAAACTTTTTAACTTTTTCTTTGCGAGCTTTTGTTATTCATTTTTTAAAATAAAACTTTTATTTTATTTAACTTAAATATTTTTGTTTATGTATACCCATGATAAGTACCATGTATATTTAAAAGGGTAAATTACGTAAATTCCATAGTTTTAATATAAAATTACAATCTATCTCTAATAAGTTTCTAATTACATTAATCCCTTAAAATTTAAAAAAACCGGATACAATAATTGAAGCTCGGATACATTAAATACTGTCTCGAATACATTAATATGTAGCTTGGATACATCAAAAACTAGTTTGGATACATTAAATACTGGCTTGGATACATTTAAAACTAGCTCGGATACATAACATGTAGCTCGGATACAGTAATATGCAGCTCAGATACATTAAAGAAATAAGAGATTTTGGAGATTTTTAAAAGTTACAGAGAATAATGGAAATAAGTGAAACAAAAGGTGTGTATTTCTGTAATTTGTCCTATTTAGAGAATAGGCTTAAGTCATATGTAGCCCTTTAAAGTTGTCCGCATAATTTATTTAGACACTTCAACTAGGGGTAGTACCTATTGAACACTTTAACCTTAAAAAAATTATATCTATTAGACACAAAATGTCAATCAGTTGAAAATTAAAATTGCGTGTAGCTCAAACGCAAATACATAACAGGTGTACCAATGAAACAACGACATGTGGCAGTTGAATTCAATTTTTTAAAAGTTTTATTTAAATAATACAAAAAGAATTTTAAGAAAATAAAAATAACTCTTTTAATTGACGCTCCCCACCCTCTCGTCTTCTTCTTCACCTCTTTCCGTCGGAGTCGACACACAAATAAAACATCGCCCCACTCTTTCATTCCCTTTCATCGATATCGACAACACCTCCTACCCATTGCCTTCATCTTCTTTCGATTAATAAACATTTATCACAGTTACAAAAAATAATAACAAACTTTTGTCGAAAAAAGAATTGATTCAATTTTCTTTCATCGAAATAAATGGAGTTTCGCCAAAATATTTAAAACCTGAAAAAGAGGAAAAAACAGAAGAATAGTTGGAGAGGGTGATAGAAAGAGAGAGAAAGTTGGTGGGGTGGGGTGGCATGTGAGGTAACCGATAAGTACAAAGATGGTGGATGAAAATCGTTGAGGTTGTTCTTAGGAAGAAGACATTTTTATTGTTAGTTAATTGTTTTTGGTTTCTTTATTAATTAATGTCAAGGTCAATAAATTATAAAATGTACTTTTTCAGGAAAAATAGAAAGGGAAATATTTTTTTGGGCGCGTGAAAAGTGAAGAACACATTTTTTGCCACATCACTATTTTATGCTTAATAGATACGCATTTTGAATATTTTAAGTGTTCAATAGGTACTAGCTCTAGTTGAGGTGTCTAAATGAATTATATAGACAACTTTAAGGGCCGCAGATAACTTAAGCCTTAAAAATATAACTTTTTTCTTATTTAGCTTAAAAATAGAACTTTCCTCTTAAGTTTGTTAAAGAGAAGAAAATTTATGAGAAATCAAAATAAAATAAATATAAGAATTAGTCAAATAAATTCATAAATAAAAAATATATTTATATAGTGTAATTTTTTAATAGAAAATATGTATAATTATCATAAAAATAAGTAGTAGTAAATATTATTATACATGATATTAAAAATAATGTAAATATACATAAATGTGAAAAAATGATGTATAAAAAGGATTTAAAGGGATGTATTTGTCATTTACCTATTTTGTCCCAGGATTACTATACCACCCAATGTGAGGGATAACTTATCTTGATACTAATTCATAATCCTGGGATAAGTTATCTCAAGCTTTGCAACCAAACAACGAAATAAAGGATACTTAAAATTTATCCTGGGATTAACTCCCCTTATCCATCACACCAAACAACCCCATAAAGTTTATGAAAGTATTTCTTTAATGTTTAAATTTGGTTTCAAGTTAAATTTAATAATTGACAAGTATGAAATATAAAATAGAGAAAATACATAATTACCCCATTAAAGTAAGACCTGTTTTTTAGAAAGACACTTTAACTTTCCGGGGGTGCTAGTACCCCCTTAAACAATTTTAAAGTGTTGTAAATATGCCATTTTTCAGCCACCCTCAATTGCAAGAAAAGAAGTGCAATCACGCACCACTTATTATTTGCCACGTGTTAAATTTTAATTTTTTATCTTTATTTTCATTTTTGTTTTTTTTTCTTATTTTATTAACTTCATTTTCTTTTTCTTTTTCTCTTTCTTCTTCTTTCTACATTACCCTCCTCTGCTCTTCTTCGGTCCTTTTAGCTGCCCAGAAATCCTCGACGTAGCCACCATCTTCGTCAATTCTCCGGAGTAGTCTTTATCATGTCACTATTATAATACCATAATATCAGCAAATTTTTGTTAAATCAAAAATAAAATTACTAACAAATTATAAATTGAAAATTAATAATCACCTCCAATCTACCATCTCCTTTTCAAAATTACGATAATTATGCAACGGAACTCTATTGCGATGAAGGTAATGAAATTCTATATATAATACTCTCAAATCTAAGAAATTTTTTTATTCACTTGCTAAAGAACTACATAACAATTTATTTATTTATGTTTAAAAAAGAACAATATTATCAAGGAGGTTTACAATTATTATTATTTTGAAAAATATAAGGGACAAAAGAAGAAAAAGGAACAAAGAGAAGCAAGAAGACAAGGAAAAAAATGAGTGAATTAAATGGGTCTTCTAAGTTGAAGAAGATAGAGAGGAGGTAGTTGATTCTTTTGAAATTTGGGAAAGAAGATAACAAAAATAAAGAATTGAGAAAGTACAATAAAAAAATAAAAGAAAAGAAAAAAATAATATTTCTAATTAAATAAATGCTTAAATAAATATTATTTACTTTTTGGTTCAACTCACTCTATATCAGAGAGTGAACTACACTCTACATGCCACGTAGGAACGTAGTGAGACAATTAATTCATTCTAAATAAGAATAATAGGGTAATAGAACCCTTACAAAGTTTAAGTGTCTTTTTAAAAAATAGGTCTTACTTTAATGGGGTAATTATGTATTTTCTCTATAAAATAAGATAAAAGAGGTAAATATACTCATCAATTTTATGATTTAGGGCAGATATATTTCCATTAAAAAAATAGTGCATATATATTCTTAATGTCTAACAAATGATGCATATATATATATATATATATATCCTTATCGTCTAACAAATGATGTATATTTACTCTCTATCTAAATAGTCTGAATTAAGAAAAATATCTTAAAGCTGGTTTTTAAATTTCCAAAATGTCATTTGGCTTAAAAAGATTATCTCATCCATTTTTTACACATTCAGACCGGACCCAATTAAAAAAAGAAACACACAATTCTTCATTATTCAAATCCGATCCAAAATTATTTTATGATTGAGTTGAAGACGGATTGACTAAAAAGGAACGTGAGTTACATAAATTGGAATGAAGTAAATTTTTTGTGTCATGTGGCATATTAGGGGTAAATAGTTTCAAAAATCCATATTTAAGGAGATAATTAAGATTTGTTATAATTTAGGGGGTAAGTAGTTTCAAAAATCAATGTTCGAAGAGGTAATTAAGTTTTTTTTGTAGTTTAGATATGCATTTAATAAATTATGTAACTTTAAGAGATTTTTTTAACTATCAACTCAAAGCCAAAATTTGAATGTCCCAACTTAGAGAAAATGACAAAAATGATCCTTAATGTATGTGTAATGAGTTATTTTGATCCTTAATGTATTTTAATTGATTAAAATGATCCTTAACATATAGTAAATTTTGGTCCTTAATATATTTTACTTGATTGAAATGATTCTTAATGTATAACAAAATGTCTTCATTTTGGTCTTTTATCCTAAACTTAACAGATTTATTAAAAAAAATGTTAAATGTAATTATCGACCCCTCGTGGCTAACAAAATTCTCCCTTGATATCTTCTTTGTTAGCTCCAAAGAAAAATCCCATAAAATCTAGCACTATTTTCTTTACTTTGTCTAACAAAAAATATTATTTTCTCTTGTTTAAAACAAAAATGGGTATTGCGTCAGTAGAATAATATTTTAGAAAAGAAAAAATAGTAAATTTTATTGGAGAAACTAGAGAAAATGGTGTTAGATTTTATAGAGTTCTTTCATTGAAGCAAACAAAAAATACAATAATGATAAATTTTGTTAGTCAATTAGGGTCTATAGTAAAATTTAACATTTTTTTAAAAAAATGAATATGTTAGATTTAGGGTAAAGGACCAAAATGAATATTTTTTGTCATACATTAAGGACCATTTCAATCAAGTGAAATATATTAAAGATCAAAATGAACACATTTGTTATATATTAAAAAGTATTTCAATCAAATGAAGTATATTAAGGACCAAAATAAAGTGTTACTCATACATTTAGGAACATTTTGGTTATTTTCTCTCCTAACTTATATGACTTTTAGCTTTTTCTTTTTAATCTTGCTTAAAATGAAAACGACACTATGCAATATGAGTCTCATATTAATGTGAATTATATATCGATTCTTCTGCAGTTTAAATGGAGTTCGGAGCCAAAAGGACAACTTTTTTTTTTCAAAAAACTAAACGGCACATCAAAAAACAATTTAACCAAAATGGCAAAATCGCTCTGTCAGGAGCGATTTTCTTCTGACAAAAGTTGTCATACGTTAAAAAAATAAAAAAAGCAGCTATTTTCTCAAAAAAATAATAATCTTTTTTTCTTCAAAATGGTTAAGAATTTTTTTAAAAAAAGTTTTTTTTTTAATATTTAATATTCTTTTATTATTATTTATGATATATAATTCAATTTTGCTCATGCTTCAACAATTTTATTGAGTACACTGTCCGTTTTGTTTATCATTTTTATATTATTAATAATTAACAATAGGCATGAATATAATAGCACTAGGCATGAAAAACGCTGCCCCTGCAGCGATGTGTAAGGAAAAATAATAATTCTGACTTTAATAAAAAAGAATTATTTACAAAATCGCTGATAGGGCAGCGATTTTTAATTAAAAAAAAGAAAAAAATTTTTTAGACAAAATTGCTGCTAGGGCAGCGATTTTTCGTCATTGTGGTAGAGGGAAATCGCTTCATTAGGAGTGATTTTGCCCTTTTGGTTTTAAAAAAATTTGATATGCCCTTTTGAAATTTTTGACAATTTTTTTTTACCCTTTTGACTCCGAACTCAGCTTAAATGTTTGTACCATTGAAATTAGAAGTTTGCAATTTATTTTTTCTTTGTAAAAACTCATAAATGAGATTATGGGACAAGACATGCCTACTGAACTTATACCTTAAGACACTATATACCTAGAATTTATGCTTACGGAGCTTGGGGCATATAAGTTGTGTCTATTTGAACTTATACCTCAAGACTATGTTTTCTAAAATGTTTGTCTTGCGAATTTAGATACTATTGAACTTATGTTCCAAGATAAAAATTCGCAACGCATAAGTTTTTGTGATATAAGTAGGGGTGGAGCTAAGTTGGATTCGTAGATTCGAATGAATCCAATAACTTTTTAGTAGATTTTATATTTGTACTAGAAAATTTAATAAATATATATATGTATATTAACTCGTGAATCCCTAAAAAATTGATTGACAGCATAGTGGTAAGGAACGAGGTTGTGGAAATGCTTTCCACACTAAAGTTGTGGGTTCCTCTATCATGCAAGAATAGTTGCGGAAGCCATTGGACGAAGGAGAAGATCATGATACTAAACACATGATGGGTTTAATTTGTTTGTTGGATTGTATATATATTTGTATAAATTATAGGAACCACATATTATAAGTACTAAATAACATCTTATCCCTTCTAGTTTTCTATTTACCAAAAATCCCTTAAAAATGATGTTTACAGGATACATAGTGTTGTGCACGGGATACATTAGGTTTGATACATTCCACATAGCGGGATACATAGCGTTGTGCACGGGATACATTAGGTTTGATACATTCCACATAGCGGGATACATAGTGTTGTGCACGGGATACATAGCGTTGTGCACGGAATACATAGCGTTTGATACATTTCACATAGCGGGATACATAGCGTTGTGCACGGGATACATGCGGGATACATAGGTAAATAAGAGATTTTTGAAATTTTTGAAATAAGTAAGGGTAAATGGATATTAAGGTAAGTAAAGGAGTGTAGTTAAGTAATTTGTCCTATATATTTTCCTTGAGGTGTTTTTCAATTACTGAAATGAATTCTTCTTGTATTAAAACTAGCCTCTTTGTCTTAGGTCAAAATAATTAAAACACTCAACTTATGCTCAAGGCGTAAGTTCAATGATACAAGTTATGTTACAGAATATAAGTTTAGTAGCATATGTTACGTTTTAAAACACAAGTTATATCCTAAGATATAGGTTTAGTGACACAAATTACGCCACACGACATAAGTTTAGGCCCAAATTATGCCTATTGAGTTTATCTCTCAAAGCACAAGTTATACCTATTGAATTTATGTTTACTGAACTTGGGACATAAGTTATGCCTACTGAACTTATGCCTCAAGGGACAAGTTACGCCTACTGAATTTATATCTCAAACAAAGTTTTCTAACACCTTGTTTGGATGGTTATTACCCGCCGTATTGTTATACGATATTTGTTTTGATTGTTACTTAAATTCTATTGTATTGTAGTGTTTAAATCCATCATTAGGTAACTATGAAAAGACCCATTTTATGTAACAATTGACTTGGTGTGATCGCATTGTTACCTTAATATTTTCTTCTCATTTTGTCTTTAATTTATTATTTAATAATCATATTTCACCTTTTATTCTACATTTTCACAGTAGCTCTATCCCGTACCCTATTTTTCTTGTTAGGTCTATCATTTAAATAATGAATGTGTGACATTATATAGCAACGGAGAACAATACAATCTATCCAAACATTATATTCATTAAAACAACACAACACAATAAGATACAACACAATACAATACAATACAACAAACATTTGTACTAGAGTTCCCTTGCATTTAAGCTTTTCAGTAATGTAATTACTACATTACTTGCGTGAGAGCCCCTGCCAAATTTTACATCCAGCCAAAGTCACAAGTCCCACTGCCTTAATTGCAATCCCCAAATGACCAACTGCACCTACCGTAGAAGCCACAGAGCCCACTGCCGCGGCAACGGAAACACTTAATTTACCTCCTCCATCTATCAAATCACCCATTTTACCTGTTGCGTCTATCACATCACTAAACCTATTAATTCCTTCTATCGCAGCACCAATACGATAATCAGACGATGGTGCTGCATCAACAATACCTCTAGGATCAGTTCTAATTGGCCTCACGCACGGATCCTGTAATTAGGGATAACAAAATTAGCTCATTCAAATTCAAATTCAGATGAATTAATGTATAAGATTCATTAAAATTACAATAAACAATAAAGTTGAAACTATAGCTTGATAATTTAAAAGTTTAAATCTTCAATTCGCCTCTATGTGACACTCATACCTTTTTGTACCTGTACAACATGTAACAAACCTCGTCAAAAGTGGGGAGAGGACACTTTGATGATATTGTTTGCTTGAAGGACAAATATCCACTCTTTTCACAGAGAGCCAGAAGTCGCAACACCATGTTTGAATCTGATATGGTAATGCCGTCTACCGCAAGAGAATTGGCTATCACGGACTTCAATTTTTTCACAAAGGACTCGAACACGAAGGTCTCCACATCCCCTTTCTCGTACCGTGAAATTGAATTTTCAGTTTAAACCACGAAACTAGTAAAGAACTAAATGTTATGAAATAAGATGAAACAAAGGGAGTATTATAAGGTCGACGAAAATATCACGAAAGTCAAAAGAAATTTACAACTCTGAATTGTTCAAAATCTGAAATTGGTGGTTGAAATTAAATAAGGGTTATTTAGGCTCTTTTGATGGTGGCTTTTAGTTTTTGCATGAATTACTTCTATTTTGGGGGTGATTATTAATTTTTTGTCCTTCAATATAATGGTTTTTGATTTATGTGTAGTTGCTCCTTTAATAAAATTTTTTGAGTCAAAGTATCATTAATTATGACCTTATAATGTAAGGACGAGTTTTGTTGTTATTAAAAATAGTCGTACTAAAATCCAAGGTGTTGCTAATTGTCTAAAATGGGTCATTTAGTAGGGCTATGGTTTATGAATAGTAAGTAGACAATTTTGGATTTTGTCCAAATGAATATAGTTCGATAAATACAATACAATAATTAGCGGATAAAAACTAATTTTAACGCGGTGCTCACATTAAACTAAGCTTTCTGGCCTTAGTAATAAAACATAAGTGATATATGTGGTTTTTTTGTGAAGGCCTGGCCCTATAACTTTTACTTGGCCCAATATCTATTTGTGTGATATTCTTGTTGGTTTCCCTATTGGGCTGTGGCTGATTCATTACAAAAAGTCAAAAACTAACCTCATGAGGTCGATTTTGATTAGAAGTAATCACGTTATGCAATAGAGGATTAGCTTTGTATGGTAGTTTGAGAATTTTATAACCAAATGTGTAGATTATGTTGGATGGTTTTGAAATCACGAAAATTGTTATAGCTTGAGGCATAGTTATGATACTATCCTTAAGGATATTTCACCGATTATAGATGCATTCTTCAGAATTCAATAAGAATTTACGTCTCTCGATCTCTCATTTTATGTTTAGTCCATGTAGGCCGGGCTCGTTGTGAATGATTTAATTGGTCCAATTGTTGTACCTAAAGCAACGCTAGCTTCCTATGGTTGATGCTCTTAAGTTTAGATGGTTGCGTATCATTTCATTCAAAGAGAAATCAATATAATTTTGATGTATATATCTATGTGCGTCTCATTTTCATATATACTAGCTTGTGAGACACAAGTGTTATCTAGTCACTTGTGTGAAATCTTTTTTTTTCTAAGTGAGTTTTGTGATGTTATTTCTCTGGATATTTTTGTACCTGATTTTATGTCAGTTAATAGAATCATGTTAAATGTGTGTGTCTCTTTTGTATATTTCTTTTTTATTATCCTTTCGTTTCAATTTGTTTGTCTAATTTTAAATTGACACGAAGTTTAAGAAAGTAAAAAATAATGTTGAATCTTGTTGTCTTAAATTAAATATATGTCAAATGTATCAAAATTCAAAATGACCTTTAAACTTGTGGTCTTAAACATATCAAATAGAAAGTTAGAGAGTTGTCAAAGAAAGGAAAGAGAAATTCATTTTTAAACGGATTAAAAAAAAATGGGACAAACAAATCAGAACGGATGGACTATCTGATTTATTTATCATCTTTCAAGGGGAACTTGTTTGTTTATTTCATAGAGGTTTTCTCTTAAAATCTCTTGAGCAAGTATTCTCAATTTTAGATTCATCTGTTTAAACTAGGACTTTCACCAAGAAAATGAAGGGAAAAAAAGACAAACGGAGGTAGAAATATAGAAGAGAAGGGAACTAATTATAGAAATATATCTATCTCTAAAGTTTACTAGTGATAAAACATTTATTAAGAGTAGAAAATTTCTTTAATATGAAATCTACAACATTTAGAAAATAAACATTTCAACTAGCAATTAGATGAGGATTACTTCTGGATAAAAAAGAAGAAGATGTTGATGAATCCATTGACTTTAACCATGCACCTTTTTAATGAAGAAGATTTTTACTTCATCGCTAAATTGCTCGTAGCTAAATATAATTTTTTTTTTATAAAATTGATTGCTAATTCATCACCAAATAGAATTAGCAACAGATTTCACTATTTAGTTATTACAAAATTTGTGTGTCGCTAATTCCTGTAATATGTAAGAGGGACTTTCCCTAACCATTGTTGTGTGCCAATCCTACCAATCTTTTTAAGACAGTGAGATATATGGAAGAGTCAATAATAATGCAACATAAGGAGTTTTGTAAGTGTTGTTCATATATCAACAATGAGAAAAATCTATCCAATGTACATAACTATTCAAAGCTAAAATCAATGAGATTTTGTTGTAGATTCAAGCAAAGAAGGCAACACAAGGGGAGAAAGCAAAGGAATTGGATCTTTACTATGACAACAAGACGAATACGAAGCAGAAGATTCAGATTCAGATGAATCCATTAGCTTATTTAACAATGCACCTTTATAATCAAGAGAGTTGTTGCTGCTGCTGCTGGGCTTGAGCTGAAGAGGGCGAGGCGCGCGCCTTTGCAACCTGCTTAGTGGCCTTTTTACTATTGCAAATTCATCTTTTGGTATAATACAAGTTTGGAAACCAGGAAACTCATGTTCATCAACAACACATCCCTTCATGATTTTCATTTGTTACGAGATTCGTAATCCCTTTTTGAGTATTATTAGTATTATCTTCGCTGTGAATGATCCGGTGGGGGACTGTCCCCAAGAATTTATCAAGGGGGGGCCAATAAGGATATGTTAGTACGAAAAAAATTATTTGGAGTTCTCTTGTTTTCAGTATACCCCCATACTCCTAGGCAGAATTTGTGTGATATCTTAATGGGAACATGTCCAACTTGTATGGTCCTATGATGCCTTTAGTATGGTCAAAATATTGATAAAATTGCATATTTGGTCCTAATTTATAAACAAATGCTGTTTTAGTTCATTTGGTAGGGTCGTTTAGCTGGTTAGAATTATGCGTGTATTAATAATGTAGGTTTTAATTGTAATATTGGACAACACTTATAGATGCCTTTAACGACTACGAAAGTAGGAAAACTCTCTTAGAAAGATTTTTAAGAAGCTCGATGAGAAGAGACTCTCATATTTAATTACGTCGTAGAGATCATGGAATTCAGAAGTAACTTATCAACTAGCTAGAACCCTAAAACAACTAGATTTTGTGGGCAACACATATGAAGAATGAAGGAAATATCTTATTGAGATATGCCTAAAAATCTTCATATTAATAATTATCTAAAAATATATAGTATAAATCTATATATAGAAAGATATTTCGATAAAAAGTATTTTGGTTCAAAAAATTTCCATTTTTCTCTTAGACAAAAAATATTTAGTTCTATGCCATGTTTGTCTTTATAACTTTCCACCCCATTTTTCCATTGCACCCTCCCCTAAATTATCCATTTTCTCTTGGACAAAATATTATCCATTATCTTCATTTTGCATTGTAAGACTCCATAACTTCAATTACTAGGGAGTTGAGAGGAAATTATAGGTGGTGAATAGAGGCGGGGGTCTAAATTTGAGGGAAATAGAAGTTGGTGTCTTTGTAAATTCATTTGTTCAATTGATACTTCTTTTCAACAATATGGCATTTAATTTTTGCTCTTTGTTAAAATTTGGTTTCAAAACTAATCGTGGCGTTATCAAATTGACACACTAGAATATTTGTGCAATTAAATGTCATATGTCCCTAATTAAATCTAGACTATTTCATATAGTTTAGGGGCAAATTTAACTTTTGTTTTTAAAGAAAAAAAATCTCTGTGTTGGAAAGTTTATATCGTTAGTAAATAAGGACAAATCTAGATCATTTTTATAATGGCGAGTACAGATTTAATTTAGAAATATTATTATGTGTAATCCAACATACTACTATGTAAATGTAAATAGTAAATACTAGTACGCAAATATTCATATTGTATATTCTATAGTTTAAATAATATTACAATCAGAATTCTCTATAATAATAATTATTTATTATAATTAAAAAAAATTAAAATTGTCTTTTATATTATATTATAATATATGTTTTTTATAACAATATTTATTATAACAATTGAAAAAAAATATTCAAATAAACTACGATGGTATAAAAAGGTTCAACAACACCTTTACTTATATTGAGTTGTTGAAACTTGCACTACTATACTATTAATGTGGAAGAAAATATAAATATAAAATAGATACATACATTTTAAATATATTGATTTTAAATGTTGGATTCGCCTTGAGAGGAGTAAAATAAATAAGAAGGGAGAGGACCAAGAGCGTATAGACTATAGGATATTTTTCTGTTTTAAAATAAGTGGTGTTTTTAGTTGGATCACATCCCTTAAAAACTATTTATTCATAAAATATAAGAAGTGTTTTTACTAACTTTTTCCTAATAACAGAAAAAATAATTAATGATTCTTGATTATGTAAATAAAGATAATTTTGAAAAATAAAATCAATTTTAAAAAAATTCTAAAACATTACATATTTTAAAATAAAATAAAATATCACTTACTTTGAAATGAAATTTGATTAAGTTAACCTATATTGGGCGTGTAATCAGCATATATTTACAATTACCAAGATAGATTAGTCTGAAGACTCCACGAGTTGGCACATGATCTCTCTTAATTGCAATTATTTCTGTGCCAATTTGTTTTTTTATTAAAAAAAATCATGATAAGGAGTTTCTTTCTTGAATTTTATACGATGATGATTTAAATTAACCGAAATTTTAATGCGGATATTAGAAAAAATAAAACTTGTGAAAGGATGGATATTAATACTTTTTTGTTTTAATTTTTGTGGCACTGTTTAAATTTTGAAATTTAAATGAATAAATTTTTTATCAGATTTTTTCTTATGTTTCTTAAATATTAGATTATTTTTTTTATTAATTGCTTATTTTTGTTTTTTTATCAGATTTTTTCTTTCTATCATGTTTTGATTACTTCTTCTTTTTTAGTCAAGAATTTATTGGAAACAACTTCTCTTTCGCATAAAGATGAAAATAAGGTAGGCATATATTCTATCTTTCTCAGACTCTACTTATTAAATAAGAGGGTGTTTGGAATGACTTAAAAGTTGGTCAAATCTACTTTTAAGTCAATTTTTAACTTCTCAAAATGTTTGACAAATATAAAAATAACTTAAAATAAGTAAAAAAAAAGACTTAAAATAAGTTAGGAAGTGTTTGGCACGGTAAAAAATGACTTAAAATAAGTTTAAAACGACTTAAAATAAGTCAAAAACCAAAAGTAGGTCACCCCCTACTTTTTATTTTTGACTTAAAAGTCATTTCAATTTGAATATAACTTTTTATTTTTGACTTGTAAATTACTTTTTTAAATCAATCCAAACGGGCTCTAAATTATGTTATTATTTTACTATATAACTTGTAGTATCTTTTATTTAATTTTAAATATATAAATTTTATAATTAAAATTAAAAAGTCCATCTCTTAGAACATATCGTGTATTGAAGCAGAGGGAATAATAGAATAACTAGATTCAATCAACAAGGGTTGTGTTAGAGTGATAGGTACTCTTTAATTCTTATTCAGAGATTTCATATTCGAGTCATATGATTTCGGAGTTGCCTATGTTAGGAATCACTTTACCTTTTAATGTGAATCTTCCCGGCATAATTTTAAATTTAATCAGACTCTAATATGACAAACATCGGATGAAAAAAAAAACTTAGACTCAAATGAATAGTAGTTTTAAGGAGATGATTATTTTTTATTTTAAGAAGTTGAATCACGTTCATGGCTGTTCCAATACCATGTGATAGAGAACAATCACAAAAATTTAAAATAATGTTTATATATATATATATATATATATATATATATATATATATATTGAATATATTTAATTGTGTGGATATATCATTCAATGAATCTATAGCATACATGTATCTAATTAAGGCATCACTTAATTTTTATATCTAACTATGATTTGTATATTCTCTAAAAAGATATTCTTCATATTTGTTGGAAGACACACTCCAACTCACTTGAAAGAAGATAAATCATCTCTCCTAGTACATTTCTTGTCTAAGAGATCTTATTTTATATTATTTTATTTCTATTAATTTAAAACACGTTATTAGCATGATATTCTAATCAACTACAGATTTCAATTTCTCCTATCCGTAAGGTATGCATACAAATAACTCTTTTTATACTGTGAAATTTCGTTTACATAATCCTACACATGTATTATATAGATATCGTATGCTTAATATCTTGTAGTTTCAAAAATTCATGTTATACTAAGTTTTATTGGTTGTCTCCATATCATAAGTTAGTCAATGACTCAACCTTTAATCTGTTTTAAATAATTTTATCTGCAACTTATTTTATGTATTTAATTAGTCAATATAAGTGATTTCATCCGTTAAAGTCTAATGAGAAGATATATGAGTAAAATAAAAAGTAGATAAATTACTTTATGTTGCTTGTGTGCTAATTAAAAGGGAATAGTACTATATGTCTATTTGCAAATTGTTTCTTGAATTATTTTAGACAACACTGATAAGAAAATAAATAAAATGTATCATTACGTATGACAATCATAATCATGACGGCATATATTAGATTTCCGGACAAGAACAAAATTTGTGTAATTCAAACATACGAAGTTGCCCAAATTCCTTTTAATGAAAAGAGTAAATATAAAATGATTTAATAATGACAAGACAAGATCATGGTATCAAAAGTTTAATGGATGATAAAATTGCTCATACAATAGCAAATTCAAACTCTTTTCTTATTATATATCGATTGATTGGTTAGAAAGAGAAATATATCAGTAAGAATATAATAACGCATCAGATCTGAATGTGTTGATCGTTTAGAAATTCTCCAAGCTCTAGTATATGAGACAAAACTATTTTTGAAAGAGAATTGTATTCCATCAACAAGATATATACTCATTTATTCAATATTGAACCATCCATAACATTAATATCTGGCTTCCTAAGTTATTCAGTAATTCCTTTTGGTGATCACTTTGTTCTATCCGATCTTAGTATTGATATTTTTCTTTTATGAATTGTCATTTTAAGTGTTGCTCATGTTAGAGACTTTTAATATCAAGGTATGAATCAAATAATAAATACTTTTTTTAGGTGGTCTATATGTAGCTGCCTAATCAATTAATTATGAAATATCATTATTTAAAGTACTTATAAATTTTGTTTTTATTAAATAACTAATCATTAATATGTGTTTTAAATTTACAGTAGGTAAAATGTTAGTATCTTATTATATAATTTGAAAAAAGTTGATTCAAGTTAATGAAATGTTAGTCATTTGTTCCAATATAATACCTTGGCTCTTATTGTAAAAAAGAATTAGGTAGATAATAAACTTTAAGTAGCTTAATTTAAAATTCTATATTATCAAACAAAGTTATAAAATAGATACTAATTCCAAGTCTTTGTAATATAAAAATTATAATTCTCGTCTAGAGTGACATAATGCCTTAAATTCTTCTTTATATATATATTCACATTATATATGAATATTATTTTCATAATTAGGATCAATCATGCACAAGTTGAAGAGGGGAATTGAATTTCCTTTTTTGGCTAGATAGGAGTGCCACTCTAGAAAGAGGTCTCCATTCCTCTCCTCATTCCACTTATTCTTTCACCATTTTAGAATGTCTTTTCTTAGTTGTGTACATTAGATATTCAAATAACAACAATTTCCTTTCCTTTCGGCATTGTTTGGTCAAAAGGAAAATCAATTGGATCACTTTTCCATTTGTGATTTATTTTCTCTACTATTTCTAGGATAGGACTTTGTTAAAATTTTGCAAAAGTGTTACTCCATGGGGATGTAGATGGGAGAAAGAGAACAATGATGTCACAAAGAGGGGCTCCAACTCTATCCATCCATTTTTTTAGTCTCTCAAATTATTCAAAAAAAAAAAAAAGGAAGTGAAATTAATCTTTTTATGATCAATTTTGTCAACATCAATGTATTTAAAAGACGATCAATAGATGACCATTTACCGCCACATCACTAATAAATTCATTAAATGAGTTTAAAATTGAGGGGTATTAAAAATAAGGACAATATGAAATCTAAAGGTGGCCATCGAAGATATTTGGAGGCTATTCGATGAACGGAGAATAATTTTATACTATTTTCAATAGTTTAATGATATTTTAGACTTTTTTTTTTGTGTTTTTATCTTTTCAATGAGAAAAAAGAAGCTAGAATGCTCCAATCATAAAAGTAGAAGGAATCCAATTAATCCACGACAACCCTACTAAACTAATTCGTTTTTTATGCTAAGCTCATTTATTAATGATGACCAAAATCAAAAGTGACAAGCCGCCTTGTCAAAGGTGGATGACTCCACTTAAAAAGGAAAAAAATTAATGCGATTAATGACATTGTCTTTTATAACATTTTTTAAATATAATGTTTACCCAAGAAAATGACAAAAATCATCACACATGTTTGAGGATAAGCTTAAAATAATTTTAGTTTTTAAGTATGTTTGGTCTCCAATTAGATATTTAACAATTTATGTTTATTAGATTCGATGAAAATAGTGGTTAGAAAGATTTAAACACGTAACACAAAAAACTACACTAAACATTAAAAAGATATAAAATAATAATAATAAAAAGCTACATCTTCGTAAACTTAAATATGAGTTTCTTGTTTTTATTCTTGTCATTATTTCTGTCAAATTTAACGAACATAAATAGTTTAAAAATTTGACAAAAACAAAAAGTGTTATGACCAAAACTATTGTGTGCATATTAATAGGACTATATCGAACCTACCGAAGTACAAAGGGACCATATTTGTCCTTTTTCTCATGTTTAATCCCTCCAATTAATGTTTTTTAAAACTATAGAAAACATCGAAATCAAGTCAAACATGAAGGGCCACATTTGACTGTACAGTTGAGACATATTAAAAGCAAAAAAGAGTAAAAAGGGCATTTGATTAAACTAGTCAAACTAGCTTATAAACTCGTTTTAGCGTATTTGCGAACCATCGTGGTGTTGAACCATAACCAATAGACAAAGCTAAACGATCACGAAAATATATTAAAAACAAAAGAGTAAAAGGGTACTTGACTAAAGCTTATAAGCTGATCAAACTGACTTATAAGCACTTTATAGCTTATCCATTGGGTCAACATGGTATTGAACCATAACCAATGAACATAGCAAAACGATCACGAAAACATATTTACAGACAAATGACATGCCTTTAAACCTAGCAAGAACCAATGTAGGTTTGATGATGCAGAGGGGATCAAATGTACACGCGACGAGGACTAGATCGAGTGTCTTTCAAGAATACGACCTAACCAACCCGAAATTACAAAAGGATCTAGACTTGAATAGACCACCAAAAAGGAACCTGGTTGGAGATTCTTGTGGAACTGGATTTAACTTTGCAATGTTGCCTTTCACACTAAGAATCGTCTGTCCGATTGTCTGACGAACGGATTCTATGATCTTAGCATCAACAGGATATCCTGATGAATCGCGAACGTAGAATATATTAACAGCTTTGCCAGCTCTAGTTGTCACTTCTGCTCTGGTGACGGTGAGGCTGTTCTCGCGGAAGATCCTAGTAACATCGGAGAGTAGTCCTACTCTGTCCGTGGTACATAGTTCTAGTTTCAATCCCTAGAAAGACACGAGAAAAAAAAATGAAAAACGATGTTCGATTAAAACGTAATCCAAAGCCTACAAGACAAGAACATGACATTACAGGACTCCAATATTTTCTTCCAAGAGGATATTTCCAAATCTATCTGACATCACTGAGGCAATAAATTAGAATTGTAAGACATCATCAGACAACTAATAGACAAATAGATTGCCAGAAGCATGCACTAGACAAGCTAAGAGAGACACCTTTACTCTAATAAATAAAATATACTTCAATGTTTGTCTTTTCTCCTATAGTTTCTTGTCCTTCGATATCTGTTGTTTCTTGTACTTCGATCATCATAGTATTTTGCTTTGTTATGTTGCTTTAGATCTTTTTTCCTTGAGTCGAGGGTCTATCAGAAACAACCTCTGTGATAGGGGTAAGGTCTGCGGACGCTCTATCTTCTCAAACCTCACTTTGTGAGATAACATTGTATGTGTTGTATTGAAGACAAAACAGAAAGAAAAGAACCTATTTTGCATCGTTCAAAATCGTACTCACGAAGTCTTGAAATTCTAAATCAACGAATTAGGCGAAAATATCATCTCCAAAAGGATCCAGAAACAGAATTTGATCGACATAGACAAGGTAAAGGATATAAGTTGACACCAGTGAATTGAAGAACCAATTACATCTACCAATTTCGCACGAAAAAGCTATCTAGAGCTGAATAAATGGAATAACGGATCTAAGAAGATTTTAGGAAGTGAATCACTAGTGCTAACCTCAGATACCCTTCTTTCTATAGCTGCTTCAAGACATTGAATCACTCGTTGTCGTTCTGCATCTGATTTCACCGGGGAACCATCTATATGTCTTATGCAGTACTCCTTCAATGAGAACAGAGTTTATAGTTTTAGTTCACAAATTTTCCGGGAAAAAATACAATGCTAGAACTTGCGAAACGAATAGGAAATTCTAGTACCTGTTGGGCTACTGGTCCTTCAGCATCAACATTACCATGGAAAACCACATACTGCATATCGGTCAATGTACAAATTGTATCAAATAGAAGCTTTGGTCTATCCTTGCACCGGATTGTCACAACAGAGTAGTCCTTGTCGTGCCAATTAACGACACTCACATTAGGCCTCTCTTTTTCATCCAATACTTCACCAGCAGCACGTTCATAGTCTCGGTCTGCAAACATTAGCTGGTGAAGCCTTCTCTCGGTATGAGAGACCCCTTCAGATACTATTGTTTTTGCATCCCTTAATTTATTGCTACATCTAAGTACATTGCACAAAAGTTGCTTCATCATAGACAACCTTTCCGGATCATTAATTGTACCTCCCGTTTCCTCATCCTTAACTTGCATTATAGCTGCTGCTCGGGTGTTATGAGTCCACACCTCAGCATTAACCACATTGCATTTGAGATTCGTGAGGACAGCGCTCATCTCAGACAATAGCCCCGGTCTATCACTTCCGATTAACTCAATTGAAGTGTAGTCCATTCCTGTAGTAACTCCAACTGATCGTCTCGTTGATGACGCAAAACTAGAATCCGGACCAAGAGACTGAAAATGACAACCACAAAAAACAAAATTCAGTAGCTTTTCCACACCAATGCAAAAGAACAAGTGCCTAACTTTTGCACACAGGATAAAACTCACCTTCATGATATAATCCAACATCGCTTCGTCTGTAATCTTGTTCCCTTCTTGATTAGTCACATTGAAAACTGCCAAAAGAGTATCAACTTACAAATCACCCCTTAAAAGATGAGGTAAATTCCATTTTCAAAGTGAAAGGAACAAATGCTAGATGTTGCTCAGACTCTCCAAAAATGCACTACTTTTAGAGGATCTAACACACACCCGTCGACACATTTTTGAAGAGTTCGAGCAACACAAGTGTCGTAAATTCCCTTTTCAAAGTGAAAGGAACAAACGCCAGATGTTGCTCACACTCCAAAAATGCACTACTTTTGGAGAATCTGACACACATCTGTCAACACATTTTTCAAGAATCTGAGCGACAAAGGATGAAATGAAAAGTAAAGACAGAGATGATTACCATCCATGAACCATCCACCATCAGATGAAATATAAGCCTTAGTGATAACAAGATTAAGATCAGTTAAAACTTGTACCACCTCTAAAAGTATTCCATGTTTGTTAGCACTATCCACCTAGAAAGTTAAACAAAATTATAAAAGATCCCCTTTTTCACTAGCAATAAAACAACAAAGAACCTAAACTCACACAAACCTGTATAACAGTAGCATTTTTGCAAGAATCATTGTCAATCACCACTCTAACATAAAGACAATGAAACATAATGTAAATGCAAAGCCTTACTAATAATAAATCATTAAAAGTTTAAAAAAACCAACAAATTGAAGAAATAGTACCTTGGTGGATTCATTCTTCTTATGAATTTTTCATATTCATCATCCATGATGTTCTGAGAATAGCTAACTGTAGCTTTAGAAACAAAAAGATAAAAACACAAACAGAGAGAATCAGCATTACCAACAAAGAATGTAAAGTAAGTAATTTTTAAGGAAAGGGGGGGAAATTAAATTTGACCAATCATTTAAGACTAGAATGAGTAAGAATAACCAAATAATACCAAAGAAGTTGCTAATTAAGAAGGCTAAAAGGTATTTGTACACTGTACCTATATTTGGGTGTGTGTGTTGGTGGGGCTATATGTTTATGCAGGGACGGAGCTAAGTGGGGTTCGTGGATTCGAACAACTCAGTAGCTTTTTCGTACACCATATATATGAATATTAACTTATGAACTCTCAACAAAACTGATTGACGATTCAATAAAAATTAAAGGGAAGGAAATTTAGAACTTCAAACTCTTAATACTGGTTCCGTCTCTGTGTTTATTTATGTGTGTGGAAACCATAGACATCAAAAGCTCAATAATGTTAACAGCTCAAAAAAACACAAACAAAATCAGTAGTTGGAGACACCAAACAAACAGACAACTAAACAAATCTACCAAATTACACAAACCATAAACACAAAGCTAAGAAAAAAAAATCAAGAAAATTCAAGATTGACCCATTAACACAAAAACACTCATGTATTGAAATTAACAAAAACAAACTCAAGATAACAACTTTTACCCACCCACCCCAAAACCCATGGAACAGAAGGAGAAAAAATGGTAAGTACCCATTACAATTTCTTGAAGATTCTTGAATTGGGTCACCAAGATTTTCTTGAATCTCTCAAAACACAGAGAGAAAGAGAAAGACAAGAGGATTGTGGTGGTCTTATGACAGGATCTCTGCCAACTACATGGTAACTGAATCTTGACTAGCCCCCACTATAAATAAAATACTAAAATAGTAGTCTACTAGTAAAATTTACTAATTTACCAAAAATATATAGTCAATTTTTATGATACAATTTCCTTTTTAGTTAATCAAAAGAAAGAAAGATATTTTTCTATAATTAAAAAGAATTTACTTTTAAAAATCTCTTTATCTTTAATTAAATAATTTATAGTCATATAAAAATATCTAAAACTTATTTAGAATCATAATTTTTTTAAAAAAATTACTTAAATTTTATATTAAGTCAAACAATTCTACTTATATTAAGATGAAAAGAGTATATGTAGTTACCTTATATGCAACAGGGACTCGGGGACCAAATTTTTTTTGCCAAGAATTCCAAGTTCTTAAATACTAGAAAAACTAGTTTTTGGACACTTAAGAAATATTTGGAAACTTTAAAAAATTCAAAAATTATCTCAAACTTTTATATTTTATAAAAAAAAATTACACATCATTTATTACTTCCTTCTAATATATATCTATATGACGAACAATCGACTCAGAGTAACAATATTATTTCGTCTTTTCAGTCATCTGATCTAGAAATGAAAGCTTGACAGGAAGAGATTGTTTGTAGAATGTAGAAAGATTATATAAAGGAATAATTTGTTACTATCTCCTCCGAAGGTTGTTATAATTATAACTGAATCAATAATAGATTTGAATATGCATTAATGTATTGCTTTTGCCTATATTGTTTATTTAGTCGTTGTTGATTGTTATCAATTATGTTTTTAACAGAACATATTCATTATTAATAGATAATACAAACTTATGGATATTTTTTTTTATAGTTTTTAGAACTTATGGAGATTGTCCGTATTATGTGGGGGAATTATATTAAAGATTAGTTCACTAAATTTATGTTCAATTTTTTTTATTGAATTAAAGTTTGATGAAACTGTTACTTAAGTGGGAAACAAATAGATTTGTAATAATTTATTATGCAATTTTATAAATAAATTATTTGGTAAGATTGAATAAACAATTAGGGTTATTTTAATAGTTTTACAACTTATGAGATTCTTATGTTTATGAGAAAATATACAACACAAAAATTTCATATCGCATATCCAAACAAAACTTCAATTTAGATTCCATATTATGATACCATATCATGATTTCATATCACATGGTGAAACGGGTCCTTAATCTTTGATAACATTTTGTGTTCAAAGAAGATATTATGATCCGTGCATGCCCCTGTTGATTTTGATGTGTCCTTTTCTTATTTTTATATTTGAATTTTTAATGGTAGATTCTCTAAAGTATTTTTCATGTTTTTATTTTGAAGGTAGATTAATTAGATATGTAGCTTCCAAATTTTTATTCTTTTCAAAGCTGACATTATACACATTACGCCAATCTAGTCCTATATACACTTTGTTTGGAGGATTACATTGTTACATATTGTTTCATAATATATCGTATTATATTGTGTTATGTTATATTGTATTGTATCGTACTGTATTGTTTTAATGAATACGGTGTTTGGATAGATTGTATCGTTCTCCGCCGTTAGATAATGTCACACATCCATAATTTGAGTAATAAACCCACATGAAAAGTAGTGTACGGGGTAGAGCTACTATGAAAATGTAGGATAAAAGATGAAATGTAATTATTAAATACTAAAAAAAAATAGAAAAATATATTAAGGTAACGACTCGATCACGCCAAATCGGCCGTTACATAAAATAAGTCCTTTCATCGTTACCTAACGATATATTTAAACGATGCGATACAATAAAATTTAAGTAACAATCAAAACAAACATTATATTTAAACTAACAATACAATACAATACAACCGGTAACAACCATCCAAACAAGGTGTTAGTGGTGATCTACCTATAATTAACCTCATATTCTTAATTATTTGAAAGATAATGAGTAGGCCTCGCTTGCTATTTCAAATAAATTAGTTCATGTTATTAATATAAAGATAAATAGATCAAAAGTTTTGTCAAAGAAATCAAAATAGAGGAGGTAAATGTAATATAGCAAATCACAAAAAATAATAGTATATACTTTGACAAAAAATATTTTTTCAGCCACGTCACCACTTCCCCTTAATGCTTGATGGTAGCTTCATTATTACCTTGAGGAAACTAGCTTGCTATATCAATGGGAAAACAAGTTTCATTATTGTTATGTTTTCTTACTTTAATTATGTATACATTGAATCAACTAAAGAAAATTCAAAAAAATTATTATCATTTTACACGTTTAATTTAGCCTAGATTATGTAGAGGTTACTATATAGTTTTAGGTACGTGAAATGGACAAGGGGATGCATGATTGCAAGGAGGGATGCCAAATATGCTCAAAAATTGATGGTCCACTTAATTCATTCAAACTTTTATTAGTAAGGTATAAGCTAATTTCATATTGAGTTGATTTTAGTTCGATCCAATATAACTTATTTTTAAAATAATCTTCAATATAACTTAATTTTAGCTTATATTTAAGATTTACTTTAATTTGAATTTACTACTTGAGATTTTTTTTCAGGATTCGAGTCTTGAATCTCTAACCTTGATTTAGGGTTGTATCTAGAGTCTCAAGTAGGTTTTTGGTCATAGGACTTGTGAGTTGTGACCCCACTTTTAAGTGTTGATTTGAAATCAATAGTTATTTACAAAATTTAAAAAGAAAAATTAGGAAAATCCATCTAATTAGACAAACGTTTCTACTATCTCTGATCTAGAAATAAAAGCTTGTCGGGAAGAGATTGTTCGTAGAATGTGGGAAGATTATATAAAGAAATAGTTTGGTACTATCTCCCCCGGAGGTTGTTATAATTATAACCGAATCAATGATAAATTTGAATATGTATTAATGTATTGCTCTTGCCTATATTGTTTATTTTGTTGTTGTTGATTGTTATCAATTATGTTATAATGTTATTTTTAACGGAACATATTCATTATAAATAGATAATACAAAGTTATGAATATTTTTATAGTTTTTAGAACTTATGCGTATAAATCATATTTTTTGAAATAGTCAAATAGTTTTTGGGAAACTTGGGGCCTAACACAGGGTGTTAACTTGCGAAAAACTTAACTCATTTATTATTTGACAAAAATACTTGGAAACTTGGGGCCAAAGGCTAGCTAAAATAGTAGTCTACTAGTAAAATTTACTATTTTATCAAAAATATTACTTCCACGGTATGATCAATTTTTGTGATAAACTTTCCTTTTTAGTTCGCTCAGAAAAAGAATGATTTTTTCTATAATAATAAGGAATTTAACTTATTTTTTTGTTTATCTGTATAATGAATAATTTTAGTCATATAAATATTTAAATTTTATTTAAATTATAAATTATAAAAATACTTTATTTTTATTTAAATTTATATATTAAGCCAAACGATGTTATATATATTTATTAGAAAGGAAAAAATATGTATTTGCCTTATATGCAACAGGAAGTCGGGGACCGAAAAAAGTTTCATAAAATATACAAGCAATTCTTTTCTTTCTAAATATCAAAAAATATACGAGCAATTTTTTTTTCTTTCTAAATAGTCCTCGTCTCAATTTATTTGTTTTATTTTAATTCATTATTTAAAACAAAATAAAGCATTGCCTACTTTTTTTTTGTTTTAACTTTGCACAAAATACATTTTAAAAAATAAAATTTAAAAGATATTTTGATACATTCTATCTATTTTTAATTTATAAGACTATATATTTCGAAAAAAAAAATAATTTTTGAAAATTTCCATCATGCTAAAAATAAACAAACAAATTAGAATAAAGGGAGTGTTATGTTTTCTCCCTCCTCACCCAGGGGCGGACCCACCCTTGGCCGAGGGGTGTCAAGTGACACCCCTTCGTCGGAAAATTACATTGTATATAGAGGTCAAATTTTGGTTTAAAAATATATATAAAAAAGTATTGACACTTATCAACATAAATGGAAGGTTCAATGTAGTGATTAAGCGGTTACAAAAGTTCCTTAAGGTTGTGTGTTCAGGCTCAATTAGCCTCGTAATTATTTATTCTATTTTCTTACTACAATCATTGACATTTGACACCCCTTCATGAAAATCCTGCACAATATTATTATTTGTTTTCTTTATATATATTTGTCCTTTCCCTTAATATGAGATTTGATATTTTTTAGGAGATAAATTACACTATTTGTAAAATTATATTTATGATTTCACAAGAACAATAATAATAAATATGATTTGAATTATATCCTTGAATGTTTTCTTTTTAATAAGTGTACATTACGTCACAAATTCAGCTAATATGAAATAGATGGAGTTTCACTTTATCCGTACACATTTTCCCTTTATTCATAACAATGTTTGATGGGAAAATTGTCTAATATACCCTTCAACTTTATCATTTAGAGTTGATATATCTCCTTTCTAAAACTAGCTCATATATACCCCTATTGTTACACAAATGACTCACGTATACCCTTTTTCTCTAGAAAAAATAATTTTAAATTATTTTTTATTTAAAAATAATCCATGTAGGGATATATTTTATCCTTCTCACATGTTTTTTTTTTTTACTTTTTTAATTCAACAACTAATTTGAATTAATTATTTTGATGGTCAAATTTATTCTTTTCACTTATTTTCTTATAATCTCTACTATGGATATCCTAAAAAAAATTTACAAATATAAATACTTTTGTAACGAGGAGCGTATTAACTCTAAATAACAAAGTTGAGGGGTATATCATGACTTTTTCCTACATTTAATAATATGTTGGTGTGATATTTTGAAGGGAAAAAGGACAAATATACCCCCCGAACTATCGTAAATGGTATGCAGATACCCTCCGTTATACTTTTGGGACATTGATGCCCTTGTCGTCCAAAAACTAGAGCATATATGCCCTTCACTCTAACGGAAGACTAAATAGGGACACGTGACTCAATCTTATCCGTCGATCCGATATTTAATACATGTCGGGTCGGTGGATAAGATTGTGACACGTGTATATCCGTTAGTATAAAAGGTATATATGCTCTAGTTTTTGGACGCAAGAGGCACCAATGTCCCTAAAGTATGACGGAGGGTATCTGCATACCATTTACGATAGTTCGGAGATATATTTGCCCTTTTTCCCTATTTTGAAATCTTCTCGAAGATGAGTTTTCCGAACTTGAAAATTAGTTTTGACCATTTTTTAATAAAAAATTCAATTTTTTTAAACAACATAGCCTTAATTTCTATAAATAAAAAAAATCAATTCACGTCAAATATTTTTTAAAAAATATTGTATTTTTATGTCCAAACATTCTTGATTGTCTTGCCACATCTCTATTTCTTTAAAAAAAAAAGAAAAAAAGGAACGAGAGGGGTATATCACCAACCGGCGTATTTTAGCAATTGGTTGGGGGAAGTTAGGTGAGTTTGCGAATATTGTACTCTTTCCCTGAATTTGCTTTATTTGATTGGACAAAAATTTTAAGAAATAAATTTAACATATATAAATAGAATAAAAAAGAACCTTTAGATGTGATACACATAAATCTTTCAATCACCAAATAAGCATCCTACAAAAGATAGAAAATTTTGTAAAATATGGAGTGAATACTGGCCCGTTTAGCCATGCAATATTGAATCATGATATAATATTATAATATGAAATCATTAGATGAAGTTGAAGTTTGGTTTGGATATGCGATATGAAATTTTTATGTTGTATATTTTCTCATAAATATAAAAATTTCATAAGTTGTAAAACTATTAAAATAGTCTCAATTATTTATTCAATCTTATCAAGTAAACAAAAAATTATAAAATCGTTTAATAAATTATTACAAAGTTATTTGTTCTCCACTTAAGTAACTGTTACATCTAACTTTTATTGATCAAACTTTAATTCAATAAAAAAAATTGAACATAAATTGTAGTGTATTAGTCTTTAATATAATCCTGCTACATAGTACGAACTATCTTCTCGTGTTGAACTTGCCTTTCTCGATATATGATCGAGAAGACGAACCAACAATGTTACTTTGAGTCATTTGTTGGTCAATATCATCCACAATTATATTTTTATGCTCATAGACCATAAATATTTCATCACTCCTTTGGTATTCTCGCAAATAATTATGTAACAATGTACAAGCTATGACAATTTTCACTTGTGTGTCAATATCATATGGTTCATGCCTTATTTCACTTGTGTGCAATTACACATTTTTAGTGCATTAATTTCGTACTAAAATCAAACACATTGGAAGTAGTGATTATCAAACATACATCACTAATTTTGTCCTTTTTCATACTAAACTGCTTTAAACATTTTCATATGTAGCCGAAAAAGAAGTTTTCTTATTATGAAAAATAAAAAATGTATTACTCCCTCCATTCTTATTTATATTCATAAAATCAATTCCTACTTTGTCATTTATATTAACCAAATTTAAAGTAATACATTTTTTTATGTTGGTGAGAATAATAAATTTAAAAAAGTAATGATGTGATTATTAATTTTATTTACATATGAAATAAATGGTTAGTAGATATAAATATGGGTTGTTTTAACAAAATATAAACTTGTGGGTCAACTTTTGTATTTAAAAAATCTCATATCATGATATAGAATTCCCATATCATGATTTTTGGAGAATATGGGATTCCATCTCATGATATGAAATCATGAAATGGAATCAGCGTGAAATCGCATGTCCAAACACGGATTCCATCTCACAATCCATATCGTGATATGGTATCGCATAATACTAGATAGAAAAGTCAGGACAAGTTCGGGCTCAATATATATTATTTTATTTATTTTAATTTATATGACACAGATAAAATTAGGAGAGTCAACTAAATTTTTAAATATTTTTTTATTTTTAATTGTATTTTAATATTTTTTAACATACTTTTCAAATAATATATGTAGCACATGTGATATTTTAAGAGTTAATCAATTTTTAATGTATTTTTTAAATATCTTAAGTTGTTAATTATTGTGATCTATGTGGCACATGTGAAATTTTGGGAGTTGATCAAATTTTAAACTGTTTTTAATATATGTTAGTGTTACTCACTCTTGTGGCATATGTGAAATTTTGAACTCAACCAAATTTTCTTTATATTTTTAAAAATATTTTAAATTGTTAATTATTATGGCTTATTGTACTCTTAATTCACGTAATTTTTAAATAATATGTGTTATTTCCAATGTCTCAATTTATGTGGCACATGTGAAATTTTGAGAGTTACTCAAATTTTTAATATGTTTTTAAATACTTTAAATTATTAGTTATAGTACTCTTAATGTAATTTTCAAATAATATAAGTTACTTCCTTTGTCTCAATTTATGTGGCACATGGAAAATTTCGAGAGTCAATCACATCTTAATATGTTTTTGAATATTTTAAGTTGTTGATTATTGTGATTTATAATCCTCTTAATGTAATTTTCAAATAATATATGTTACTCCAATCCCATTTATGCAGTACAACTGAAATCCCGATAGTCAACCAATTTTTTAATATTTTAGGTTGATTTTTAGTACTATTTTTGTAAATACATAATGTATTAAAAGATAAATAAGATAAATAAATTAAAACGGATATAATACTAAATCAAGATAGAGAACGTTGTAGAAGAAAGGGCAAATCAATCAATTGATCGGTTGACCCTAAACTCCTATATTCTCTTATATTATGTTTTTGAATATTTTAAGTTGTAAATATTGTGATTTATAATCCTCTTAATGTAATTTTTAAATAATATATGTTACTCTCTTCATCCCAATTCAGCACGAATGAAATTTTGAGAGTTGACCAAAAGTTTCAATATTTTAAGTTAACTTTTAGTGCTATTTTTGTAAATACATAATAGATTAAAAGAAAAATAAGATAAATAAATTAAAATGGATATAATACTAAATATAAATAGAGAAAGCCGAAGGAAAAGGGAAAATCGATCAATTGACCCCAAGCTCCTCTATTCGCTCCTATATTTAGAGTAATTTGATCTTTTAAAAACGAGAAAAATGAGTGTCAAATATATATAGAGATAAAGG
Source organism: Solanum stenotomum (assembly GCF_019186545.1). NCBI lineage: Eukaryota > Viridiplantae > Streptophyta > Magnoliopsida > Solanales > Solanaceae > Solanum > Solanum stenotomum. The sequence continues at coordinate 89,184,919 of NC_064282.1, forward strand.
AGTAAACCAAATATGTACGTAGTCGAATTAGGAGTGTTCATGGATCGATTAAAAGTTGATCCAATCGATCTCAATGCTTGCATGTAATATCGATTCGATGATATGATAATACCAATATCAGATAATTAAGGCAAATTTATGTGTCACGACCCAAAAATGAACGTAATGGCACTTGTCTTATCCCACCAAGACAAGTCAACCTAATATCCAATTAATACAGTGAATGCGGAAGTAAAAACAAGAAAAAGAAACTAACACCATCTACTAATGTGGAAATCATAATCAACTCAAAATAAAACCCCGAAACCTGATAGTCACATGTACAAACCTCTAATGTATTACACTAGAATTGAAAGAAAACATAAGTCCCAAATGATGTTGTCTCTAAAATAGAACAAGATCATAAATAGGAGTAAGAAGGTCCGCTGAGATGACAAGCAGTTACCTTACAAATCTCTATAGAAAGCCTCAGAAAAGAAGAGAATAAAAAGTATCACGAAGATCCGGGCTAGTAACCTACAAAAATGTAGAAGCAAGGGGTAAGTACCAAACCACACAACACTCAACAAGTAAATTTCTAAATACAAGCTAAGGGAATAAAATACGAGTACTCCTTACACCACAACCGAACCTCCACAACTACAACCTGCATAAAACCAACCCAACCTAACAGTTCATAATTTACATAGCACACAACTCAACAACAACATTATAACAATTACATATCCTCAACAACAACCTCAATATTCATCAATCACAAGCTCCACAGAAAGGCATTCGCAAGATCAGCAAAACACAATATCAAGTTCACTAATGATAAAGATGTGCAATGCAATGAAATGCAATGTCAAGTATAATGATGCATGTCTGACCTAATGATACACACCTGTTGTCTCATAGTTCGGGACTCATCGGAGACATATCTGTCCATGCATCCGTCATGGAGTGTTACACGACTCTCGATAATAAAATCTGTCGCGGCGTGCGACACGTCCCTCGATAATAGAATCAGTCATGGTGTGCGACACATCCCTCAAATCATAGTATCCGTCGTGGCGCACGACACGTCCCTCAAAATGATATATCCTCCTCAATTCACATAACACTTATCACAACCATGTCTCATAACGAATGCAAATGACATGTTCACACAACTAATGAGGAGATGGCCATTTTCATAACAATGCACAATGCACAATTCACAACAACACAATTGTGATACATCATCAAAAATGAATCAATAAACCTTTCAAATCATTCTCAACACATCATACACCAATAATTAATCACATTGTCTTTTATTATCCTTTTTTTTATCATTAGAATTATTCAATATGGACAAGTCAACCCCTCACCAAGTCCCATTACTCCCCAACACATACCACAAGAAAATACACGTTTCTATACACTTAACAAGGGTTTAGAAATCCACTTGCCTCAAATAGTTGAACAATCACTTCGGGACTTGAGTCTTCCCCTTTCATTGATCTTCCAATTCCATAAAATCCATTCAAATAAATAATCATTATAAGATTTCAAAACTAACAACACTCATATTACTATGTGTCTAGTCTAGACGCAAAACTCACTCAAATTTATAATCAAGTTCCTAAGTTTGGTGCCAATTAACATATCAACTCTCATATTTTCCAAATTTCAAGTCTAGGGTTAATTTCCAATTTCTCCAGTATCATAAATCTACTGATATTCATATAATACCATACACTTAATATTTAATTATCTATCTCAATACGTCAAAACTTAAATTATCATAGGCAATTGATATATATAACGGTACTCCACTTAAACCATTCACATACTGCCAAAAGGGAAAATCGCTAAATAACTTCCCAAGAAATGGAATTAATTAATGTCACATCACCAAATTTTTAAGCAATTATCACCACCTATTACCTAACCACTGATTCCACAATTTATCCTCCAATCATATTTACGTATCAATTAAAATTTAGATCTTAGCAACAATAGTTATTTTTGGGTTCAATTACATTTACTCTTACAATATAATTCTCACAATCCTCCTAGTGACAAAGCTACTTACTTAAGGAAATTAGGGAAATTTCGAAGTTTTTACCTTCAGGTGCTGCCGCTTCGTGTTGAGCCGCATGTAAGGTTCTTGCTCGACCCTTTTTTGTTTTTCTAAATTGCTTATGTACTAAAAGTCTAAAAGTAATAAACCCTAGTAACTTATATTAATATGGGTCAAATAGTATAGGGTATTAAATAAAGGGTGACATTGACCCATTAATGATCAACTAAATAAATAAATTATTTAATATATACTCATCAATTAAATAACCATAGTTATCGAATAATTCAAAATTTTCAAATCAACTTCACCGACTAGTCAAAAATTACTCGGGGAAACTATCAAGAGGGGTAAAACGCTAATTTTATGAAAAAATCCCAAAAATGACCTTCTGGGTCATTACATTATCCACCACTAAAAACTATGTTCATCCCCGAACATAAAGAAGGAGTTCGAAAAATAACCAACGTTATCAAAATCTTGAGTTATGACTTTCCAGAGTCCGTGTTCATCTCTCAAAGTGAGCTCCTCCGTAACACCATTTCATCAAGATCAACTACTAAGAACTGAAATTTCGAACCAAAATTTGAAAAATCTACAAATCAGGAGTCATTACCAAGCCAAAGACTAACCCTTGAACCCAATTTGAACCAGAATCCTTTGAACCATAACACAACCACCAGGATGAATTTATTTATTTTTCACATAACCACGATAAAATTCTGAATCAACACCGGCAACAATCAGAAGTGAACCTGAATCAACCACCACACATTCATAATACACAAACCATCATAGATCTTATCAATATTCCCTTTTCACATCATAATCTTTCCATGAACTTAAGTTATAAAATTATGATCTTTAGACATCGGATACTCATCAAGGGAGAATCAAACTTATCTAACCCAATTTTTTTTTATTGAGGAACCACCTAGTGAATAGTACACTCAAGCATACAAAACCTCTAACAATACAATCGAAAATGCTAGATCAGTACTCGTGATTGTAGACAACCCTTAAGAACGGTACAATTAGATCTAGTGATCCCCACATTTAATCACACATAGTCAAAATGTGACCTCGACAACGAGACAAATATTAAGACTATCGTACAACTGTAACTATTCATGGTAGTTCTTCTATAAGTTCTCAAAAGCAAAGTTATGCCTGTAGAATTGCTAGTATATCGTAACTCTCTCAAACAACACCAAATCTTCCATAATTGAAATGACCAACTTTGTCCAAAGATGACACCCTATCAGGAGGACAATCGCAGGATCGGTACACCCAATCCACCACTAGGGAATCACCTATAGATATAAAAACACACGTGTGAGCATAGATAGTGAATCATACTCTAAATCATGTCCAAAACAGAATACATGGTCGCATAAAAATGTACCGAACTAAGGTCAAATAACACAATATATTCTTTCATAGTGCCCATATCAAACATTTCCATTCATCTGACTCTATCTCTTTGATTTTTAGCTACCCACAATCAGTTAGTCTGATCCCTATTACAATCGTACACATACTTGATTTATCAAACCCTACACACTTCTCACGATATTTCACTGAAGCTAATACACTTTATACTAACAGAACATCATAATCACACCGTCTATTTACTTTGCTCTCAAACTGTCACTAGTATCAAAGTCTTCTTAGCAAATACATTGTCGTCTCTATAATTTCTGAATTGTGGCATTCTCTCTTTCCATGTCAAATACGAGTCACAACCAAAATTGATAGCACTAATTTCAAATCTAAAAGTACTTTCTCATCGAGATACAATAGTTGAATCATATTCAATGTCAACTCCATGCAATCTTTCACATATCAAGTTTCAACTATTAGTCAAACCATCATATATCTCATACCAACACTTAAGAAATTCTGGGTCACCACCCCAATAATTCTATATACTATGAGAACATAACCTCTATTCAACATTAAATGCTTATGTTGCGCATCATAACAATCTATGTAGCCCCATCTATATAATAATTTCAATTCCCTCGAAATCCTCATTAACCGTGTAGAACTGTACGTCCATACCGTTGCGTATCCATAGGTCACTTACCATAAATTGAACAATGTAGCCCCACATAACAATGCAAAATCTCCCACACCTCATTGTTGTCACCCAAACCAAAATCCTATCTTCATAAAAATCAATAGTAAACCCCTAGTAAGTATGTACCGAACCAATTCATATCTCATAGTCATATCTAAATTCAAAGGCGAAAAATCATACAACTTTCAAATCCGAACCACGGGTCTAGGAAATGTCTTATTCCTTCATCTTTCTTAAATTCTTTCCATAACACAATTTCAAATACCTTGAACTCTTTGATATACTATACTCTTGTTCCTTTCGTTGACTCGCTTACCAATCTTATCCTTTGAGCAACAACCCATGACATTTTTACCTTATCCTTTAAATCAAAACATTACCTGAAATCTCCCTTAGGTATAACAATCCAAAGTAACCAAATTTACGACTCAAACAATGCACAAGTTCTTCCAAATGCTTAATACGATCGATCATTTCTTACCTTACCAATTCATACCTTGACAAAACATACTACCACGAACATAAACTGACAATGAAAAACTTGAATTTTGATCTCAACCGTGTAACACAATATCATTATCTATCAGCAATAGCTCATACATTGAAGATCTTTATGAATTCACGTATCTTAGCCTTTAATTGATTGCCTCTCCATTGATCTTACCGTATCCTTCGTTAAAAATTCAACTGTACCAGTTACCAAACTCAAAATAATAAAAGCACTTACCATCACACTCTAGTCAAATGTCTGTAGACTTCTTTCTCAAATCTTATCCAACAACTTTTAACTGATATGAATGACAAATAACACTATCACCATAACCATAATAAAACAGATGGAACCACGTGTATCTATACCCAACTCTCCACTCTTTCTAAAGATACATCTTTGGCCCATGCAATCAGAGTAAATATCCTTGTTCTCACCTCCATTCGAAGGCTAAACTACATCTCACTAATTCTTTCCATTTATGACTCTAACTCCTTTCAATTCTATTCGAGTGGTGTCCCAACATATCCTACAACTTTTTATACGATCACGAGACTCACCAAATAGTAGCAAATTATAACTTTAGATACACAAGTTGTTATTACCATACGTTATCATAGTTAATTTACAATTTTGAGCATTAGATAAATGTCACAATGATGGATATTTCTGTCTACATGTTATGAGTGAATGTACATTGATTAAATGGAACTGCTTCCTTCCCTCTCAAAATTTAATGTATTCAATCTTTATTTTTGTTAAATCCATCATATTGTGCCTTTTGAATTATCAGTTCAGAATTCAACAGTTATGTTTATCTGATTTTGATCTAATACGATTTTAAAGAAAATTGAATTTTATAATTTTAAAGCAACTATATATAAAATAATGTATTTGAATTATTTTTAATCTTATGATCTTAAATATAGAATATAATTTTTAAAAAATATGTATATTGTTTTGGGATGAAATAAAATAGAATATAAGACAAATAAATTGCAGAAGGAATATTAAATATTATTTATTTTTTATTATATATTTTTACCTATATATATTTTATGTTAAAATTTAATAATTCCCTATTAAACCTATATTTTATTTTCCATGTACAAATGCTTATAAACATTTTACGGTACATGTCTCCACCTAACACATGCCTCCCTCTTACCAACACATTTATTGTTTTCTCAATTCTTTTAGAAACGATTACTTCACTACAACATATAAAGATTTTAGAACTATTTATTTAATAGTAATGATAATATAATTTTTATTTTATTATATGTAGCGATAATAATAAATATAAATATATATAATTATTATTTATTTAAATATCATAAAATATTTTAGAGACTTTGAATGCAATGAGCAAATCTAAAGCTAGTATGTGACATCCAAGTAGTAACTAAAATTTCTTTTTTATTTTGGATGGAGATGAGTTTGGTGAATAAAATCATTGAAGTTTTTTTAGCAAGTGTTTGATCATAAATTTTAAATTTTTTATTTTCAAATATTGATTAGTTCATGAAATTTGATCAAGTTTTAAAATTTTTTGCTCTTTAAATATAATAGTGAGAAATTTCATTTCCACTCAGAATATTTCAATTTCTTTAAAACTAAAATATATATTGTACAAATTCAAGAACTCAAACTAAATATATATATTGATCATAAAATTTTGTACTCAAAGAAGATATTATGATCCGTGCATGCACCTGTTGATTTTGGTGTGTCCTTTTCTTATCCTTATATTTGAATTATTAATGGTAGATTCTCGAAAGTATTTTTCATGTTTTTATTTTGAAGGTAGATTAATTAGATATGTAGCTTTCAAATTTTTATTCTTTTCAAAGGACATTATACACACCACGCCAATCTAGTCCTATATACACTTTGTTTTGTATGGATGGTTGTTACGTATTGTTTCATAATGTATCGTATTATATTGTATTGTGTTATATTGTATTGTATTGTATTGTTTTAATGAATACAATGTTGGATAGATTGTACTGTTCTTCGTCGTTACATAATGTCACACATCCATAATTTGAGTGATAAACCCACAAGAAAAGTAGTGTACGGGGTAGAGCTACTATAAAAATGTAGGATAAAATATGAAATATGGTTAGTAAATACTAAAAAAATAGAAAAAGATATTAAGGTAACGACGCGATCACACCAAATCGGTCTTTACATAAAATAGGTCTTTTTATCGTTACCTAACGATAAATTTAAACGAACGATAAAATAGAATTTATGTAATTATCAAAACAAATATTGTATTTAAACTAACAATACAATACAATAGAACATGTAACAACCATCCAAACAAGGTGTTAGTGGTGATCTACCTATAATTAACCTCATATTCTTAATTATTTGAAAGATAATGAGTAGGCCTCGCTTTCTCTTTCAAAGAAATTAGCTCATGTTTTTAATATAAAAATATACTATATTAATAATAAATAATAGATCAAAAGTTTTGTCAGAGAAATAAAATAGAGGAGGTAAAAGTAATATAGCAAATCACAAAAAATAATAGTATATACTTTCCAATATACTTTCACAAAAAAATGTTTTTTCAGCCACGTCACCACTTCCCCTTAATGCTTGATGGCTTCATTATTACCTTGAGGTAACTAGCTTGTTATATGAATGGGAAAACAAGTTTCATTATTGTTTTCTTACTTTAATTATGTATACATTGAATCAACTAAAGAAAATTTATAAGATTGATTTATCATTTTACACGTTTAATTTGGCCTAGTTTATATAGAGATTACTCTGTAGGCTTAGGTACGTGACATGGACTAGGGAATGCATGATTGCGAGGATGGATGTCAAATATGTTCAAAAATTGCTGGTCCACTTAATTCATTCAAACTTTTATGAGTAAGGTATAAGCTAATTTCATATTGAGCTGATTTTAGTTCGATCCAACGTAACTTATTTTTAAAGTAATCTTCAATATAACTTAATTTTAGCTTATATTTAAGATTTATTTTAATTTGAATTAACTACTTGAGATTTTTTTCCAGGACTTGAGTCTTGAATCTCTGACCTTGATTCAGAGTTGTATCTAGAGTCTCAAGTAGGTGTTTGGTCATAGGACTTGTGACCCCAATTTTAAGTTTTTATTTGAAATCAATAGTTATTTACACAATTTATATAGAAAATTAGGAAAATCTATCTAATTAGACAAACGTTTCTATCATATATATTAGTTTTTCTTATAGTTTGATATAATTACATATTGTCTCACTAGTTAATAATTTCATACAAATTATAAGTCAAATATATCTAGATACATGTATTTTTAATACCAGATACACTATAACACAAGAGAGGCGAACAAGATTGTAACACCTCGGAAAATGGTAGGTTAAATTAGATCCTAAACGTGAGGGTGAATGTCATGAAATGGGGTTTTAGAAGAGGTCAAAGCCAAGAGGCAAGGGGCCAAACCAAAAGCCAAAGGCCAAGGCTGCCCCTAGCCAAGGCACACTGCCTCACCCTTCACGAGGGGGACCGCGGACCGTGGTCCTCACCACGACTCGTGAAGGATCCTAGCTACTGCCTCAACTTCCACGGCCATTACCACGGCCCGTGGTCATAACCACGGCTTGTGGGAGGCCTCGTGGAGTTGCCTTAGGCATGGAGCAAATGGTCCCAAGTAGCAAGGCCACTACCTCAAGGACTACGAGAGGGACCACGACTCGTGGAGCCTCTCGTGGCAATGCCTTGGACTAGTGAACCTTATGCCACCTAAATGTAACTACTGCCCCAACCTTCACGAGGGGGACCACGGGTCGTGGTCCACACCACGACTCGTGAAGGTGGGTCGTGGTCCCTGACGGGGGCACTTAAGTGAGGGTCAACCAAGTCAATTTCTTTTTAGTCCAATTAAAGTAGGGTTGTTTTGGGTATTTTTAGGGGAAGTATATAAGTTATTTTTAAGTCAAAATTCACAAGACGAAGTCATTATTTACAAACACCCAAATTAAATAAAAAACGCCCTCCTCTCTCTCTATGTCTCTCTCTAAACTCAAGAAAGAAGAAATGAGCCATTGAAGCTAGGGTTTGTGGATTCCAAAGGTTCTTCCCCAAATTTCTTAGAGTTTCTTAGTCAAGGTATGTATTCTTTTCATCCTTGGGTAGCTATCACCCAAGGAGCCCCTTTAAAGAATGTTTTCAAGATTTCAAATCCCCCAAATCTAGGGTTTTCAATCTATAATATGGGTCTCCTTCTAAAACGTTTTCAATTGATTATTTATGGTTGATTATGGTTGGGTATGATGAATCATGGTTGGATTAATGGAGTATTGATGTTTTATGATGAAAATCTCCCTTAGATCCATGATTTCCCCTTCTTCCTAAATTGTGAACTATGTATGGCTTGATTGATGATGGGAGCTTGACAATTGATTATGTTTACATTGATTAAGTGGTTGAATCATGATATCCCTATATCTAATGTGATAATTCTAGAAGTTAGGGTTGATCTTGATTCATAGCCTTGGAGGGTAACTTGTTAGGATTTATACATGTTGATGAGGATTGTATATGAACTTGTGATTCACTTAGAGGGTGATGATCCTATGACTTGTGTAATTGTGGTATTACTGCAAGATCATTCTTCCATATACCCTTACACTTGATTATGCATGAACTATGTATGTATGTTTATGATAGGCTTGTTGTGTTGATTGAAAGGTCATTCTCATGAACACACTATGAATATGATGTGAAATGTTTACTCACATGTTGATGATTCTAAGGTTGAAAGGACATCCACACCTAATGAATATATGAGCTCTTATGGTGTATGTCAGTTTGAGTGACTAGGGCATTCTCTCATTACCATGAACTTAAGTAAAGACTAATATGAATTATAAAGGGAATTATGCTTAGCACCGAGTGGATATGAATATGAGAGGGTTCCTTCACGCTAGTAGTTAGGTTCCCAATATGGCTATCTCATGAGATGGAAACCTTCACGTTAGTAGTTAGGGTTTCTAGTAGCAATCTCCTTATCCTATAACTATATGCCCACATAGGTCTTAGCTAGTGGATCCACCTAAAAGCTAATATGTATGTTCTACCTTAGGCAAGTAGGACACCTCTTTTCGATGTGGGGGTAGAACACCGGATTCCATGTATCTCACATGGTCTATGTCGGTTAATGTTATTTTTTCCTATATGATACGAATATGAACTATGATAAGAACATGGACTTTAATTATGACTTCTCCAGAGGTATTACTTAGTATGAGTAGGGGTATGAGACTTCACTCATGCATTGCACAAGTAGACTTCAGGAGGGGTTATAGATGAGGCAAAAGTAAGATATGTATGTTGTTGGTGACTTAAATGTGATACTTAGCATTTGAGAGGGTTATGGGATCTTACCTTTGCATTGCACTTGTATGGCTTTGGGTTGCTTATATGTTGGTTTGACTTATGTTTCTTAATAAATGTGCATAATGGCTTTTTTACTTGATAAAGGCATGATTTCAACTAAATGTCCCTTTTATGCATGTTTTAAGGATTTTGTGCATTGCTTCCATACTTAGTACATTATTTGTGCTAACCCATATATTCTACATTTACTATGAGTGTAGGTTCCGATCGTTGAGACACACTTCTTCTTTCAAGTGAAGCTTGGGTTGACCATTTGTCACGCCCCGAGTCTACATCCTGGGCGGGACCGGCACTCGGAGACCATTGCTGACCCCAAGCGAATCCTTGGCCTGACTTTCTTAACTCAGCGGAACTTAACTCAACAACATAACTCAAAGTAAAGAAAGGTTATAACCAACCAACGGAATAAAAACTAGCAAAAAAGGCAACTCGAGTCTCAAAATAGAATATTTACATATATACATAGATAAGAGACTCAAAACTAACTGACTAACTGTCTATGAAACCTTTAATAAACTGAGATGGATGTTGGGACAGACCCCACAACATCCTGATAGAACAAAACTAAGTACACAAAATAATTAAGTCCTCCGGAAAGCAAAGAGGCTCACCACTGACTCTAGAGTGCTCAGCTGAATCAACGACGTGCAGGATGCTGATCCGGGGTACCTGTATCTGCATCGTCATAAGATGCAGGCCAACTGGCATCAGTACATGAAATGTACAAATATGCGAGCTGGAACCTAAGCAACAAAGGCTAGAAGGAAAATCTAGAAGAAACTGAAATAGCTTACCTGGCTCAACTTAACTCAACCTGANGCTCCGAGTCTACACCCTGGGCGGAACCGGCACTTGGAGACCATTGCTGGCCCTAAGCGAACCCTTGGCCTGACTTTCTTAACTCAGCGGAACTTAACTCAACAACATAACTCAAAGTAAAGAAATGTTATAACCAACCAACGGAATAAAAACTAGCAAAAAAGGCAACTCGAGTCTCAAAATAGAATATTTACATATATACATAGATAAGAGACTCAAAACTAACTGACTAACTGTCTATGAAACCTTTAATAAACTGAGATGGATGTTGGGACAGACCCCACAACATCCTGATAGAACAAAACTAAGTACACAAAATAATTAAGTCCTCCGGAAAGCAAAGAGGCTCACCACTGACTCTAGAGTGCTCAGCTGAATCAACGACGTGCAGGATGCTGATCCGGGGTACCTGTATCTGCATCGTCATAAGATGCAGGCCAACTGGCATCAGTACATGAAATGTACAAATATGCGAGCTGGAACCTAAGCAACAAAGGCTAGAAGGAAAATCTAGAAGAAACTGAAATAGCTTACCTGGCTCAACTTAACTCAACCTGACTGACTTCTTTCAATATAAGGCAAACTTTAAAACAAGAGCTCTATAAAGAAAAATTGTTTAAAACATGCTATAAACTCTGTGTGTATACAAAGATACAATAAGCCTGAAATGTATATAGAAATACAATGAACTGATGTATATATAAATACAATAGCTTCTAAGTATGATAATACAATAACTGTTGTGTGAGTTTCTCTAACCGACAACCATCACATGAGAGCTATAGTGATGATACAACGATCGACCTCACGCTGCCAGAGCATCTTATACCCGGCCAAAGGTCTAAGACCTGAACTGCCTAATGGATCCACTAGTCTAATCTAAAAAGGATTCATCTAAAAAGTATGATTCTTTTCTACCCATGGTGGCTAACATGGTTCTATGGGGGCTGTGGGTTCTTTGAACGCTCCCCCAATTCGATGCTCGATACTACTCCCAAAAATGTACTAGCTCTTATGTTTTTAAAACATATTTCTTCCTGCTGATATGAGATAATTACTCAAAAACTAGCCCGAAGGCTCTTTTGGAAATCTCAGTTTCCAACCTTGTTTAAATGTAAAAACATTTCTTTAAAACTTCCTTGGGAATTCATAGTTCCCTAATAACTTTGAGAAATGAACTCAACTTGAAACTCTTAACTGAACTTGACTGGAAACTTGAGCCTTAAATGAAGTTAAAACATTCAATAAAGACTCTTGAATAGCTTTAAAGACTTGCTTGAACTTGCTCTTAAACCTTGCTTGACTTGACTCTAACTTCTCTTAACTTTGATCCTAACTCGCCTTGAATTGGATTATGGATTCAAGACATATAATCTCATGTTTATAGATGAGTTCGGGATGTTTAGAAACCCTTTGGGGTGTTGGAAACAACTAGGGAACATAGGTATAACACCTAGGAACATACATGAGAAAACATGGAAGAATGGGGGAAACTTGGCGTCCTTGGCACTCTGCAAGGCGCAGAGCGCCAGCCCTCGAAAGTCAAAGGTCGCCTGTTGGCGCTCTGAGAGGCGCGGCGCCCCAAGGGGAAAACCTTAGAGCCCCTTTTGGGGCGCGCTGGCAGGCGCGACGCGCCAACCCCCTTGCCCAGAAACTCGACTTTTCTCCCCCCTTTCTTCAACTCTAAACCATCCTTACTTCAAAGGATCTAACCCCAACCACTAAGGATCATCAATCCCTCAACATACCATAGATTACAACTCAAATTCACAACCCAATCAAGTCCCACAACCAACAAGAACTTCAACCACACAATCAACAACATCAACATCAACAACAACTAACAACTTCAACAACAATTTCAATCTTTTCTCAAATCATAAAATGAGCTTGGTGTGTGGGGGAAAGGATCAACCCACACAAAGAACTCACATACCTTGATAGGGATTACCTCCGACGATTTCCACGACGGAAACTTGTTGATCTCCTCTTCTTCTCCTTCTTCTTTTCTTCTTCTCTTCTTCACTCTCAAGAACCCTAACTTTCTCTCTTTAAAATGAGATAAAAATGATCCAAAATCAGCCTAACACACCATATAATTCCAAAAGAAATGTTTAGGGAAAAGACCAAAATGCCCTTAATTTTTCGAACAGATTTCCCTGCCAACTGCCCAACTTCTAAAAGGCATAACTCGCTCATACGAACTCGGAATTGAGCAAACTTGGCGGCGTTGGAAAGATCATTCCACAAGATTCACAGCCATAAATGGAACTACTCCTAACTCATCCTGAGCTGGAAGTTATGACTGCTCAAAGTTGGCGAAAATTCTTTTTTTTTTCCACACTTAGCCAAATTTTCTAGATTTAAGTTCTTTCCAAAATTGACTATTTCCGATTCTAAGCCTCTTCCAAGCTATTTCAAATTGTCGGATGTTACACCATTCCTTTGGCTTGGTGAGTCCTTAATATTCGAGGACAAGACATTATTCAGTTCTAGCTTCTATTGTACTTTCTATGTTTGAGACTTTATTGATGTAAAGGGCATTTGACCCTATTTGTATTCTTTATTGTACTAGATGGTGATTGAGAAAAGGTCTAAACTCTTATTTTCTTTTATGAAAAAGAAGTTGACTTCGATTGTAAAAGTTTTAAATTTTCCGCATCATTTCTATGACTTTATGTTTATGATTATGCTAAGGGCTTGTATGCGACCCTTTGAGGGTCAAGTACATCTTGTTACGTCTAGGGATACCTCTGGGTCGTGACAAAGATATGAGTGAAGCGAGCAAGTTAATCTATGTATCCTAGATACTTGTGAATAACACTAGATACATGTATTTGAGATACCAGATACAAGGAGATAGGGAAGTGCAAGAGGATAGTTGTCACGACCAAGACCATCACCCACACAAATCCTCCGGTGGGAGAACTATTACTACATTCCAACTCAAGCAACTAATCCAAAAACTAAGGCATTTAAGTTACGGAAACAAGTTAAATACTAAGGAAAGAAATAGGGAGTTCCCATAAAATCCAAACAAAATTCTATCAACTAAACAAATGCGAAAGTAATACCTAGAACCTGAAAGTCAATGTACTAAATCATCTATGTTTCAACAAGTCTAAACAAGAAGGGATACAACCCCAAACTAATGCACTAATAACTAACTAGAAAAATCTAAGTCCGAAATGGCGGACATAGACGAAAGAGAACCCATGACAGCTCGAAAGAATTGAATCACCCTTGAATTTGAACAATCACTGATCTTCTAAGAGAGAACTGTCAATAGCCGCTTGAAGTTGTCATGTACTCAACAAAGAAAGAGCAAGTGCAGTATCAGTACACAACCACAATGTTCTGGTACGATCACGCGGCTATCCCACTAAGTGCAACATACATAAATCAATACAACAATATAATCACATGCATCTATTGAACATATACAATATTATTAATATTTTACGAACAACGTACAACTTCACATTTCTCAAGATACACAATTATGACAAGCTATTGGTTCTCTCATGGAACCCAAACCCAAACCCAAACAGTTAGCATACCGGAATGTGGTACCGGATCCAATGTTTATGCCAGAACGTGGCAACCGATCCCATAATTGTACCGAAGCGTGACAACCGATCCAAGTTAGTTATGCCGAAACGTGGCAACCAATCCATTCAACAAGCCACAATCATAATCACAAGTACATTCTCATAATCATGCAATCAAGTCATGATTCATGGCATTCATCAATTATACATCCTCATTTACAACAAGTGTGATCAATGATGCAATATCTGCATACATATATGTATCATAATGAAGCAAGACAAACATACATCACACAATCATAGAATCACAACCATCACCTACCTCGAAACAAGCTTGAAACCCTAAGAAACTTGATCCTACCCTTTCTGGATCTGTTCTGCTTGTTCTTAGTCTACAAACAAGCAATGTAATACGGGAATCAATAAACAATGACTAATTACCTGGATTACTAATAATTCTAACAACCCTAGATTATACTCATGATCCCAAGCATCCAAACTAGGGCTTTTTCCACCATAGTTTCTAAATCAAAATTGTCCCCCCATCGATACTTATGCATTCTATTACGTTCTATGGATCGAAAAACAGATTCAGGGAGTGAAAAACTTACATTTAGCCTCAAGAATGGTGAAAAATTGTCAAGAGTCGCCTGGGGTTTGTTCCTTAGCCCTAAATATCAAAAAGTGCAGAATAAAGTCATTTTGGGATTTATTTACGACCTTAAGTCGTGTCGAACCCGCCATAACAACCCTCATCCCGCTACAGTGGCCCCACCCTGGTGGCAGAAACCCTGCCCCAGCGGCTTGCAGGGAACCAGTGAGCAATTTTAATAATTCTAAGACCCCCATTTCACAACACACCTTTAACCAACGACGCTCAGAAAATATTGTTAACGCTAAGATCGATTTCGGGAGTTCTACTTACCCGAATTTCATTCTGTAAAGTCGTACAAATTCCTTAACGGCTTATCTAACTACTCATGTAATCAAAATCATAAATAAATCACCCGATTGTTACCAGATTTCCCTACACCTTAATGACTCTAATTTCGTCCAAATCTGGACTACGTTGGGAAATTCCAAGTTACTACGAAAAAGTTTTTCGACCCAAAAAATTTCCCCGTTGGCTTTTCTATAACGACGAAACCTGGTCGTTACAATAGCGTAGCGAGCGAGAAAGAAGAGAGGCGAGCAAAACAGGAGAGAGACGACCAAGAGAGTCAGATACATGTGAATCCACTTGAATACAATGTACCTAAAACAAATTACACTTAATTTTGACTCTATATATTTGAGATATATGTATCTAAATACGCCAGATATATATATTTGAAGTTTAATTCTGGTAATTTCGTGATAATGAAAAATGATGGAAAGAGAGGTGATTAGGTACTAAATTAGTAAATTTATGCAAGTTACCCTTACTCCAATTTCAAATTCCAAAGTTTCTCTAAAAATATAAGATTTCAAATTGTCATTCAAATTTTAAAAACGTTAAACTTGATTCATAGATTTATATTTTATTAAAAAATATCCATCATTTTAAATTTTATTTTAAAAAACAATATACAGGCTCACACTCACAAGAATAGATTGTTCGTATGGGCGTGTAAGAATTATAATAAAGAATAGTTAGCTACGTTTATAATTAAATTTTTTTTATTAGAAAATCTTTGTAAAATTATGTATTAGGATATTTTGATATTTTTGTTTATGAAAGTTTTCACAAATGATAAGATAGTCATATTACTAAAAAAAGATACTACTTGAAAAATTCACAGGAAAATCACATCTTTCTATATTTAATAATAATTTAATTTTAAAAATATTTATTTTATTTTTAATAAAAGCTTACAGTCACACAAATATATAAAATGTATTTTAAATCAAAATCTTTTTTTGTTATTTTAAATTTTATGTCAAGTCAAAAATAAATTTAAAATAAAAAATAATTTAAATTAAAATGTTTTAACCACTAAAGAATGTGATGCAGTAAATAAATTAGGACAAATTACTTAACTACACTCCTTTACGTACCTTAATATCCATTTATCCCTACTTATTTCAAAAATTTCCCTATGTATCCCGCATGTATCCCGTGCACAACGCTATGCATCCCGCTATGTGGAATGTATCAAACGCTATGTATCTCGTGCACAACGTTATGTATCCCGCATGTACCCCGTGCACAACTCTATGTATCCTGCTATGTGAAATATATCAAACCTAATGTATCCCGTGCACAACGTTATGTATCCGGCTATGTGAAATGTATCAAACCTAATGTATCCCGTGCACAACGCTATGTATCCCGCAAACATCATTTTTAAGGGATTTTTGGTAAATAGAAAACTAGAAGGGATAGGATGTTATGTAGTACTTATAATATGTGGTTTCTATAATTTATACAATAAATTATTTTTTCCTTAATCAAAAGTCTCAAATTCAAATCTTGAATATCGAAAAACCTTAATAGAGACCGTTTCTTTCCAAATGAAGTATACGCAGTGCAAATTTAAATTTAGTCATGCTCCTATACGAATACCGAACATCAAATCGGACCAGATTCTAAAACGTTTTTTAAATTAGTTTGGAGAGTTGATGGAGGCAGGCACTACTAGGCCACGTTCCCATCTCCTTCATTAGTCCCCACAAAGTCTTAAGATTCTCATCAGTACAGCAAGACAAGATCTTCAACTGTCATCTACTCAGTAAAAAAAGATAATATATTTCTCATTTTTAGTCTTAAGATTCACACAGTGGCTTTTAGTACTTTGAAATGATGTCTAACTATTTATAAGATTATGTTCTTTTAACCATTTTTTTTCTTAATTATATAATTTCAGGCATTTCCTCCCTTTTTTAAAAAAAGCTTTATTCTAGTTTTTTTCCTAATGAGTTCTAAATTAATAATTTGTATATATTGAATGATTTTTTAAAAGAAAAATATAATAATTTGAATCAAAGTTATTGAATTTGATTGAATCCATACTGAAAAGCTCGACTCTGTTCCTACTTAAAGACATGATGAATTTGTGAAACTTAAGATACAATGCTTATTACTAACAAGAAGAGTATAGATCGTAAATGATTAGTAACACTAACATATACAATGAAATTTTATAATGAGGTTTAGGATGGATATTGTGTATGCAACCTTACTCTTATCTTATTAGAGTAGAGACATTGTTTCCAATAGACTCTAGTTCAAGTAAAGCATACACAATAAAATAAGAAGAAAAGAAAATATAGTAAAGAATACCAATAACACTAACATATAATACGATAAATGAAACAAGAGAAATTACAAGTATTAATAAGAATTCGAAGTATACAAAGATAGGATAGTTTTTTTTAAAAAATTAATAACACAGATAAGGAAAACTAGAGAACGCGATAATATACATACTAACTTTCTATTCTAATTCTTGACCTACATATCCTCCTATCTACGGTCATGTCAACGGTGAGTTGTTCATATATCATATCATATCTAGTCATCTCTCGTTAATACTTCCGTTGGGTTTTAAAAGTGTGAACAAGAAATGAAGGATTTTGACTCTCCTGAAGGGTTGTGAGTTGTGACTATGCTGAAGGGTTGTGACCTTTATGAAAAGGTGTGTCCTTTCTAAAGGGTTGTGACCATTTGAAAGGTTGTGCCTTTTCCAAAGTGTTGTGACCTTTCTGAAAGGTAGTCTTCTTTCCAAAGGGTTGTGACCTTTACCCTTTGTTGACTATAAATAGAGGCGTTTTCCCTCATTTTTCTGCATCGAATTCTTCCCTTCTTTTGTATATATTTCTTACAAAACAAAATCGATCGATCGTGTTTGTGTGTGTGATTCGTTGCTGTCATTTTGAGTTCGTTGAAATTATCAAAGTTTGAGGTACCGCTACTTCTTTAATGGTTAATCCGTTTTATCTTGGGAGGAATTAATCTGCAACCTCGGGTATTTGAGGGGATTAAATTTCTTAAGGACACACAGTGAGTTCTGTTGACTCGGATAGTTCTTTGTGTTTTTCTTTTCATCTTTTATTATTTCTGGTTTGCTAATCTGAATACATGAGATAACAAGCTTAAGAAATTTAAATTGATGGTATTTTCTGTGGTAAGGAAATTACTTTTATTTTTTGTGTTCTTTTTGTTGGAAAGTAAAAGAAGAAAAAGAGAATTATTTTATCATATGATAAAAAAGTTTTGGGATGAATTAGTACTACTTTAATATGTTTGAGTATATTTTCTGTAGTAAGTTTTCCTTGGATGGGTAAGATTATTTTTATTTTCTTCTCAAGTGCATTGAAATATTGCCCACCCCTTTTCAATAAGAAAAGTTATTTTGTGCATAAAGGTTAAAATATGCACTTTAATTTTTTTCTTCTATATTCTTGGTTTTATATAACTATGGGAAGAAGTAAATGAGCAGATGTTATCTCCTAACAATATTTGAACTTGAATTTAGTTTCTCGTTGAAATTCAATATCTTTTGAGCAAAATTGGAATATGACGGAAACTGGGAAAGAAGGAAAAAATTAGCACGAAAAGTGACTTGCATGGAATCATTGAATATGATTCAATGGGGTAAATCATGTTTTATCTATATTTCCCTTGGGTTTTTTTTTCTATCCTTTATAAGTTATGAGATTTATTTCATAAATTTTAGAATAGATGGTCATTATGTGATGATCTCAGAATATATATTTATTACTATTAATATGTATTCTGTTTAGAGGAGGAATTTTTTTTTTTTTGTAGTTTTCTACTCCATGTGAAATTTGATTGTGTCTGGCTTTTGGAGACTAAAATCCTCTGATTTTTTACTTCTTTGGTTCGAAGAATATAAGAACATTACAAACAAATCAGATTGTGCATTGGTTTGAAGAATATAGAAACTTCACCAATTTGTTAAATACTTTGTTTGAATGAATATTTTGACTTGAAGAGTATGAAATCTTCGTCAGAAATATTAAGGCTAAATGATTTGAAAAAGATAAAATCTTCATCATTAGCTAGAAACAATGTTATATTTGAGGTTTTTGGAGATTAAAACTTTTTTTGATTTATTACTCTGTCTGAATGTGAAACTGATTCGAAGAATATAAAAACTTCATCAGAATTCAAGGTTCATTCGGTTAATGATTAGAAGAATATAAAAACTTCATCGTTAAACTAGAAACAAGTTGTATAAAGATTGAATCTTTATTGTTAGTATTCTAAATACTAAATGGTCTGTCTAATTGTGATAGAAAGAAAAAAAAATACTAGTGACATAAAATTAGTGATTTTTGTGCCTGCAATGGGTGTTTATATAGATTAAATCTCCAAAAGAAGGCTTCGTGTTGCCAATGTGTATTTTGATGGTATACAATATGAAAGCATGGGAAAAAATATGTGGAAAATAATTTCAAATACTTGAAAAATATTTTTGAGAACATATTTAAAATGTGGGGGGTTCTTTACTTGTGATAAATACAAAATTAGACTTACTATCTGATTTAAATTTGAAAGTACAAGATATGAAATTTAATGACATTCTTGTATTATTTTAGACCCACAAAATTCTTGGAGTACATTTGATATTGTGGTCGTTAAGCTCTATTTACTAGTATATGATATTGTTGAAGACGAAGAAAGTTGAGGATTGGAACATGTCAAAGGAACAGGTCCAACGAAGTTGACTGATGTGTCTGCAACAAGTGTTGATGAAGAAAGAAGCTGATGATTGGAACATGTCAAAGGAACAAGTCCAACGAAGCTGACTGACGAGTTTACAGCACTGCAATAGAATTAGAGTCGCACTAGGATTATACTACTTTTATTAATTAGGATTATATTACGACTAGAATTATATTATGATTAGGATTATATTACGACTAGGATTAGATTATTTATAATTGCATTATTATTATTATTATTATAGTAGTAGTAGTAGTAATAGGTGTTGTAGTAGGACTTTAAGTATAGTTAACTTAGGACTTTACAATTCTCTCCCTATATAAGGAGGTTGTAACTCAACATTATTTTCATCAATACAATCTTTGATTTCTCTAATCCTAGACGTGAGATTTCTGCAGATACGACTAGTATAAAACCGCAAAATTATATTACTTGTTCAAAAGAATTGTATTCTTTGGTGAAAAAGTTTCACTTAAAATATTGTAATTTTTCATGAAAAGATGTCTTTTAAAGTATTTTTTTTGTATAGACATGAACATTGGTGAAAAGTGCTACGTTATGTTTGTGTTGTAAAACAAACATTTGGGCCATATTGCCCTTATTGGACCGATGAGACTATGGTCATGGGTAATTCTATAACAAATTGAATGTTATGAAAAGGTCCTTGTGAAAAGGACATATAACAAGGTGTTGACTCTAAAACAATGTCTGTATTTGAGAAAGTTATAAAAAGTAAAGAACAAAATATTTGTGGGAAAAGGTTACCTCACATAAGGCCTTTTCAAACTTAGTATTTCTGTTTGTTCTTACTTGCTTGAATCAAATTGTTTGTGACATAAATGCTTGGGACATATCAATTACAAAACCTTGCAAAAACTGATCAACTTATAAGTTTTGCCTAACTTCTAGTGCAATAAATCAAAATATCAAGTATGTGTTGTTAAAAGGAATTTTAATACCTTAGAATTGATTTACACTGACATTTGTGATATGAAGTCAACACCATCTCGTGGTGGGAAAAAGTATTTCATAAATTTTATTGACAATTGCACTAGATATTGTTATGTTTATTTGCTGAATGGTAAGGATGAATCAATAGAAACATATAGGCAATATAAAACTAAAGTTGAATATCAGTTGCATAAAAAGATTGTCATGATTAGAAGTGGTAGATGTGGAGAATATGAATCTTCTTTTGCAGAAATATATTTGGAAAATGGAATCATCCATCAAATAACTGCACATTCTCACCTCAATCTAATGAAATTGTTGACAGGATAAAATCGAACTTTGAAGGAAATGTTGAATGTCCTATTATAAGTTCAGGTTTACCACAAAATTTGTGGTGGGTGCTATCATTATAGCAAAAGAGAACAACAAAAAGTTTGTTTGTTCAGAAAGAGAGAAACAAAAAGTTTTGTTTGTTAGTAAAGGGAGTAACAAATAAAAAAAAACTTTTGTTTGTTAAGAAAGGGAGCAACAGAAAGTTGTGGTTGTTCAGGCTTTGTTGTATCCTGATAGAGAATTGTTTGTCGTCCCTTAAAGTTTATACAAACAATAACTCTTGAAAGATAATGATCAAACAATTTCCAATACAGTCTATTTTATATGAGAAATAAAAATGAGGAAACTATTTCCAAACTGGTCAAAATAGGACCTAAGACTTTGGATTGTATGTTCATTGGATATACTACAAATAGTAAAGCATGTCGATTTATGGTTCATAAGTCCGAACCATCAGATAGTCAAATGAAGGGTCTAAATGACCTTGGAAAGAACCAAAGGAGAATGTACTTAATAAAGAGATTCAGAGGCGTAGTAAATGTCAATGGAAAAATTACTTCTTTCGGATTTGATTTTGTAACATTTCTTCTTGAAAATGAGTCTATATAGTCGAAGAAGATATGTCTTCTGTGGACTCATCCTATTTGGAAAGAGGCTGTCAATAGTAGGATAGATTCAATCTTGAGCAACCAGACTTGAGAGTAGGTTGATCTTCCTCCAAGAAATAAACCTTTGGATTCAAAGTGGATCTACAAAAGGAAAAGAAAGTTGATGAAACTATTGGAAATTACAAAGCAAGACTTGTTGTCATAGGCTTTAGACAATAAAAAAGTCTTGTTTGACACATAATAGCCACTAACTAGGATTACATCAATTCAGATGTTAATTGCGCTAGTTGCGGTATATGGCCTTCAAATTCGTCAAAATGGATGTGAACACATTTTTTATAAAATGGAGAATTGGAGGAAGAAATTTACATGGAACAACCAAAGGGTTTTGTGGTTCCCNATAAAAAAGTCTTGTTTGACACATAATAGCCACTAACTAGGATTACATCAATTCAGATGTTAATTGCGCTAGTTGCGGTATATGGCCTTCAAATTCGTCAAAATGGATGTGAACACATTTTTTATAAAATGGAGAATTGGAGGAAGAAATTTACATGGAACAACCAAAGGGTTTTGTGGTTCCCAATAAAGAAAAGAAAGTCTGTAAACTTGTTAAGACACTTTGTAGACTAAAAACAAGCTCTCAAATAATGACATGCGAAGTTTGACCAAATTATGTTGGCAAATGAATTCAACATTAATGAATGTGATAAATGTTTTTACATTAAAGACACTCCAAATCACAAGGTCATTGTTTGTTTTTATGTTGATGACATGTTGATGATCAAAAGAGACATTTCTGACATAAATGCTACTAAGCATATGCTAGAAAGTAACTTCGATATGAAAGACATTGAAGTTACTGATGTGATTGAAAAGGTACTTGACAAGTTCAAGTATTTGGATTTCAATATTGTCAAGACTCCAATAAATGTGAGCTTTGTACTTCAAAAGATGAAGACAAGTGTGACTCACAATTGGATTATGCTAGAGTATTGAAAAATATGATATATATCATGAAGTGTATGAGATCAGATATAGCATGTGCTATTAGTAAACTGAGTTGGTTCAAAAGTAATCTAAATCAAACTCATTGGATGACAATGAAAAAAGTTTTGGAGTATGTAAAACATACTTAAAAACTATTGTTTTGTATTATAACTAATATTCAACATTATTGGAAGAATATAGTAATGCAAATTGAATCACCAAGTCAAATGAAGTAAAATCCACGAGTAGATATGTATTTACTCTGGGTGGAGGAGCAGTCTCTTGGAAATCTTCCAAACAGAAATGTATCGCTCACTCTACTATAAAATATGAGTTTTTCACTCTAGATAAGGCCGCTGGTGAAGAAGTTGAATGACTCCAAAATTTTTTCTTGAAAGATTTTTGGCCCAAACCTTTTAGCTCCAGTATGCAAACACTGTGAGAGTTAAGTTTTCAATAGGTAGGGCATGCAGCAGGATGTATAACGGAAAGTCTCGTCATATATGACGTAGACATAATATCGTTAGAGAACTACTCTCTAGTGGAATTATCATAATTGACTATGTAAAGTCAAAGGATAATGTGACAGATCCACTTATAAAAGGCCTAACTAGCTAGAGAGGAAGTTGATAGATTATCCAAGGGAATGAGACTATGGCCGAGGACAAGTCATTGTGGCGGTAACTCTACCTAGAAGACTGGAGATCCCAAGATCTAGGTTCAAGGAGATCAAACAAAGTCATTGATGACGGTTCAACATTGTCAAAATATTTTTTTTATGGTTCATTCTCATGAAAAGACAATGTTTAGTAACAAGGATAAAGGCATTAGGACTTTTTAATGGTTTCTAAGTTTGATACATGGTATATCAAATGGTGTATCTACGGGATAACACATTTAGAAATCACCTATGTAAGTGTGAAGTGTAAGCCGCTTCAAGGAGAATCTGGTAACGCCAGTTCTCTACGCACTTATAAACCAAAACGTGTTCATGGTTGAAACGAACAAAATAATGAGAACCAAAAACAATTCAAGGGTTGATTGTGTGACTTATGTTGTCTAGGTATACACCAAAGCTTGACGGTTCAAAGATATCAAATCTATCGATTGACAGAGTATATCCGATATATGTTCACTATGGAAAGTTCAAAGGGAAACCCACTTATCCAGATGCAATCAATCCTTACTTACGAACCACACAATTTTTCATGCATATGTTTTAACAATTGCCATTCCCTATTCATGTGGGGGATTGTTGGGTTTTAAAGGTGTGAACAAGAAATGAAGGGTTATGACTTTCTTGAAGGGTTGTGACTATGCCGAAGGGTTGTGACCTTTATGAAAGGTTGTGTCCGTTTGAAAGGTTGTGCCTTTTCCAAAGTGTTGTGACCTTTCTGAAAGGTAGTCTTCTTTTCAAAGGGTTGTGACCTTTACCCTTTGTTGACTATAAATAGAGAGGCTTTCTCTCATTTTTCTGTATCGAATTCTTCCCTTCTTTTGCATACATTTTTTACAAAACAAAATCGATCGATCGTGTCTGTGTGTGTGATTCGTTGCTGTCATTTTGAGTTCGTTGAAATTATCGAAGTTTGAGGTACCGCTACTTCTTTACTGGTTAATCCGTTTTATCTTGGGAGGAATTAATCTGCAACCTCAGGTACTTGAGGGGATTAAATTTCTTAAGAACACACAGTGGGTTCTGTGGACTCGGATAGTTCTTTGTATTTTTCTTTTCATCTTTTATTATTTCTGGTTTGCTAATCTAAATACAGGAGATAACAACTTCTTCGTCCTATCTTTACTTCTTCTCATATCTATGCATCTCCTTTCACAATCACATCCCGAGCCATCTTAGTTTGATTATCTATCTCATCTTTTCCATCACAAAAATCACTCTGACCTAATTTTAAATATATATCTTCATTTTTAATCTTATCTCGCTTAATATACTCAAACAGCCTCATAAATGACCAAAAGGAATAATGGCAAATGATACATTTACATGTTGCAACTTACAAAGTTAAAAAATGTAACTCTAATCTAATTAAAAAAGCTAAGGTTTTGATGGGAGAGTTGGTAAGTATTTCAGTAAGCCGTACGTACCATGTGGAGTACTTCTTTAAACTGTCAAACAAAAATCATTTTTTTTCTTTCTGGAGAGATATCATGTTCTTACTTTGCTTTTTAGTAGACAATTTGGATTCTCCAAATCTCATACTCCTGTTCTACTCTACTCTACTCCCACTTTCTTTGATCTTTAACACTGTTGGGTTCAAAAGAATCAGTACGTTAAACGAAAGTTTATAATTGTAAATTATACTGGTGATAAATTAGATTATAAATAAAAATAGGGATAAGGTATAAATATCCTCTTGCTATTGACCAAAATTCTAGAAACACACCTTAATTAAACTGATGTCATATTACCTCTTGAACTCATTTTCTCTTTTATAATTTTATACACCTTTTAATTTACGTGACACACTTCGTACCTCCACTTAGTAGAGGCGCGTGAGAGATGCTTGGAGGCCACGTAGGCCAAAAAGGTGTACAATTTTAAAAAAAAATGAATTCGAGGGGGTAATAGAACCTTAGTTTAGTTAATGTGTGTCTTTGATATTTCGATCATTGTCTAGGAGGATACTTGTGCCTTATCCCGATAAAAATATAGTAAATGACATAATATAATTATATGATTTGGCAAATTGGACTACATATTATAAAACAAATAGATTACATTAAAATTGTAAAGAAAAATCTCCTCATAAACAAAATTGTTAAACAAATACATTGTGGATGTTGTTGTGTTCTGGTAAGAAATGAGGGGCCTTCAATTTATAGAGTTCCAATTTTTTCCTCTAAGGAAAGAATAAACTAAATATAGAAAAAGAATTATATTTCCCATTCAGGAAAAGTAAAAACAATTTTGGCAATGCTTTGACGTTCCTTCAAGAGAAAAAGAAAACTCAAATAAGGTAAGAAAATCATGGCAAAATCCTAACAAACATCATATAGCATCACTTGTGGGTCGTTTGGTAGCTAGAAGAGTTATCCAAATATTAGTGGTCTTAAACATGTCACGTGAAAAACTGAAATTTAAGTATTACAAATAATGAAAAGAGGTCCTTTTTAAAATAGATTAAAGGCATAAGTCATCTGCAATCCCTTAAAATTATCCGTTACAAATAATGAAAAGAGGTCCTTTTTAAAATAGATTAAAGGCATAAGTCATCTGCAGTCCCTTAAAATTATCCACATAATTCACTTGAACACCTTAATTTAGACTTGTATCTATTGAACACCTCTGAGAGGGAGGAGGGGATGAAGTAAGAGTTCTTTTACGGTGGTAGAGTGGGGATAAGAAAAATATTTGATTTTTTTAATTCTAATGTTGGAGATAGTGATGCTTTAATCTTTAACTTTTAACTAATAGTAATAATTTATTTAAGTTTTGTCAAGATGAAATATTTTGTTCATGTAAGTGTTATATGACAATATTTTATTAAATAAAAGAAAGTGTGGAATAAAAAAAGATATATTTATCAAACTAATAAACAATAATTTTAATATTAAATTACTCGCACTCATAATAATTTAGATATAAAATTAAAAAAATTAAATATAAAACTCACACTCATAAAAGTATACATGTGAGTTGGGATGGGGAGAGAAAAGAAACTCGTAGCACTGCAAGAGAAGCATATTTGGAACGTGGTACCCAAAAACGTACAACTCCAGCTGTTTGTGTCCTCACCTTTCACTTCTCCGTGATCGTTGTTTCATATTATTTGTTCACTTGTTTATACGTTTTTTAAAAATTTATAGATAAAAAAAATATATTTTTATTAATTATACTTTAGCCTTTTAAAAAAAAAAATGCATTCTATCAATTTATCTTATTCATTAGTATACCAGTTAAAATTGAGGAATTCTCTTGAAACTTTATAATATTTGTACTTTTAAAAAGAATTAATTTAAAAAAATATTTCTAATAATGTGAACAAATATTATGTTAGAGAGGAAATACTCTATATGGATTTTCAGTTTTTGTGACTGCTATTAATGGTCCACCAAAAGCACACGATTTTTTAAACTCAATTTTTTTCATCCTCAATAAATGTACTTTAATTTACACGTCCTTAACCATGGTACTCTTCTTTTTGGCTTAAGTCATCCATGACCCCTTAAAGTTGTCCGCATATTTCATTTAGATACCTTAACTAGGACTATTACCTATTGAACACTTAAATTGTTCAAAAAATTAACTATTAAACACAAAATACTGATATGGCAAAAAAAGTGTTTTTCACTTCCTATGGGCGCGTGAAAGTTTTTAAAATACTGTTTTATTTTTATTTTTTCCAAAAAAACTTACACTTTTTCTTCTTTAATTGACACTTGGCATTTAAATAAATTAAAATATATTTTTTAATATTTTTAAAAAATAATAACTCTTAATTCAAAAAAGAAAGAGCACCCCTACCCCACCTTCAAGTCATCTTCTTCCGCAAATTTAAATTTTCAAAGACAACTAAAGAATCTCCATTTTTTTTTGTTTTTTTCTTTTTCTATTTCTTTTCAATATTCATAAAAAAAAACCTGAATCAAGTAACTGAATTTGCAAGAAAAATAACGAAAGTAGATTTTTGAACATTGTGATCAAAAAAGTAAGTCGACGTTCCATCTCCATTTCCGGTCACCTTCGAATAAATATTACCATTCCGAGAAAATTGTAAACTCACTAAACTTATCAAAAATAATATCAAATAATTCGCTAAATTAATTTAGGTCCTCTTGATTTCTCCTTACGATCGATTTTTAGATGATTAACCATTAACAAACTTCCTTTATTCATCACTCTTGTACCAACTCTTTGAATATCTTTCTCTATCATGTATTAGGAATGAAAAATAATTTTCGATAAAATTAATTTGGATCCTTTCGATTTTTCTTTGCAATCGATTTCCGAATGAGTAACCATTGACAAACTTCTTCATCACTATTGTATCAATTGAATATCTTTCTCTCACACATATTAGGAATACAAAAAATATTTTTTTTAAAAAATCGAATCTGCAAGTAATCTGCAGTGAAGGTTTTTGTGGTTTGAGAAAAAAATTGATGAGAAGAAGATGAAGAAGAATGGGGGGTTTGGTAGGGTGGGGTTGGGTAGGGTGGGGTTGAGTAAAATGGGTTGTCATTTCATTTATTTTTTATTAAGAAATAGATGTAAAATCTATTTGAAATAATTTTCATTCCTTTTAACACAAAAAAAATAATCTATAGTTGTTGGGGTCAAGTGACACATGTCATCTTTTAATTAGTCATTTTTGTCACGTCATAGCAAGTGTATCACACACACTTCACCTTTTTTACTGATTATCAAAAAAGGTCTAATAGGAATAGGTTTTAGATAGGTAAAAGTGTTCAATAGGTACTAGTCCTAGTTGAGGTGTCTAAGTGAATTATGCGGACAACTTTAAGAGGTCGCAGATGACTTAAGCCCTTCTTTTTTATTTAACATATACAACTCATCTTACTGAAAAAATTGTCTTTATTCCAGTATATCAGGATACCTCATCATAGTTTATTGTCTTTCCTACTCTGTACATTATTTTGTACTGACGCCCCATTGCCTTGGGGGCGCTACATTCATGCATGCAGGTCCTGACAGACGACCGAGTAGACCTCCTCAACAGCAGCATTGACTTTTATCCGGTTGGCTAGCCCCTTTCCTCCGGAACTATCAAAGTTGGGAGGTTTGTTACCTTTTGTTGTATATATCTTTATGGGTAGGTTAGGGCCCTGTCCCGCTAATATTTACTACTCTTAGAGGTTTGCAGACTAGTGTGTGAGGTTTATAGCTACGTTATGGCCATGCTAGCCTAGTTTGTTGGTTTGCTGAAGCTTGTTAGTTGTGTAATGCATTGTCTTGATATACCTGCTTTCAGTTTCAGTATAGAGATCATGGTGGCCTCGACGGCCTAATCAGGACTTCTGTGCTAGTTGGCTATTTCTTTATATGAACTATTGGAAGTAGCTGTTTCTTTTATGGATCTGTTTACATGGGCCTTACCGGCCGAGGACTTAATTTTAAGCCAAGATATACTTATTTGTTTTCTTGACTGTTTGTGGCTGCCATGCGCTAGTAGCAAATGGTTCAACAGGGTCAGCTCGAGCCTGAGTTTTGGCATTAGGAGCCAGTTGCGCCCTTGAATCTGGGACGTGACACTTCAATTGCAACTTCTTATTTTAAATCGACATGTGTCATTTAATTTTAGTTAAAAAATTAAAAATTAACAAAAAATAATTCTTTTTAAAAAATAATAATTTCTTTTTAAGAGTGTTATGTATTTTTGTGTGAAAAATAACCGACGAAATTGTGTTGGTTTTCTTTCTTTAAAATCACTGACAACCTAACAAAGTCAGTCGAGTTTTAACATTGTTTAGTAGTGTTATTAGCAATGAACAAGAGTCTTTTTTTAGTAGTGTTATTAACAAAGTCAGTCGAGTCTGTTTGAAGATTGATTTTTTTATTCGTATTGATTTATATTAAAAATTAAAAGTGAGTATTTGCATTAAATTTAGATAGAAGCCGATAGGCGCAGGCAAGCGTAGCGAATCACATCAAAAGCCCACAGGAACAGATTTGATGCTCCTACATCCATAGCATGAGTAGTTAAAGCAAGTGAATGATTTGAAATTCGAGTTATTTCACGAAATAACACTCGTATATATTGAGCTCGTAATGGTACCTCGCAATTCAAAAGTCTAGATGATAAGAAA
Organism: Solanum stenotomum; assembly: GCF_019186545.1. Lineage (NCBI taxonomy): Eukaryota > Viridiplantae > Streptophyta > Magnoliopsida > Solanales > Solanaceae > Solanum > Solanum stenotomum. The sequence continues at coordinate 89,214,672 of NC_064282.1, forward strand.
AAATAAATAAGTAGTATTATTTAATTTAATTGAATGTTTAAGAAAGAAAATCAAAGAACTTTCGTCAATTTATTTTCATGCAAAAATACAGAGAAATATCAAAAAATAATATTATTATTTGAAAAATTTTATGCTCGTTCGCGAATGTTTAATTTTTTTAATTAACAGGCACACGTCTATTTTTTTAAAATAAGAAATTGCAATTGAAGAACATAAATAAAAACAAATCATAAAAAATAGTATAAGTGTTTAAATGGTACAGAAAAAATGGAGTTTAAGGGTTAAAATAGGCTAAGTTGGAGTGCCAAAATGAAAAATGAGGGCAAGTTTGAGGGGCTGTATATGTGTATGGCCTATATAATAAGATGTAACATCTGTACACATGAAAGTTGCTGTGGTGTAGTGGTTATCACGTCAGTCTTACACACTGAAGGTCCCCAGTTCGATCCTGGGCAGCAACACTCTATTTTTATTTTTATTTCTCCTCGACTTTACTCCCCCTTTCTCAAGGTAACGCATATTATGTCAAGGGTATTTTTGGTACGAAAAAATATTTTTCAATTTTCTTCATCTTTGATTGATCAAATTTTTCTAGGATCACACGATGATTTCTCTAATGAAATTAGAGAAAGCAAGACCTATAACTAGCCTTCCACTCGTTCCGATCCTCCAACACATTCCCTATCTCACCTCTACCTCTCATAGTGTTTTATATATAATACTTCAGGATCAACAGATAGTGAAATATTCTTTTGTTTAGAAATCAGTTGGTTCACTTTGTGTTGTGAAAATTTTCAAATTATTGAAAAGGTGAAAAGCAGGTTTGCATTTGGATGTGTTTGTATTTGTATATATCTAGAGAAGCAAATGTTTTTGGGCTCTGTTGTTCATTTGGCCCAACTAGAGAGGCCATGAGCTTGGGTCAAAGTCCACTTACAAGTCCAAATGGGATGGGGCACCTAGTTTATTTGTTAAAAATTAGGAAAAACAAACAAATTACATAAACTTTCTATTGTCTCACTAATTAATTATTTAATATCATACTTTAAGTTAGATACATGTGTTTTAGCTACCAGATACACTCTGAAATATAAATACATAGGAAGAGAGACAAGCGGGAGAGGATAGAGGTGAGCGAGATAGAAGGGTGGCGAGTGAGATAGTCAGTGTATCCCAGATACATATAAATCACACATATACATGTATCTGGGACACTAGATATATTCCAAGTACATTCTAAAATACAAATACCTTGGGAGAGAGGCGAGCAAGAGAGAAGAGATGCGAGCAAGAGAGAAGAGATGCGAGCGAGAAAGTCAATGTATCCCAAATAATACATGTGAATCCACTTGGATACAATGTATATGAAACAAACTACACCTAATTTTGACCTGTGTATCTAGACGCGCCAGATACATATATCCGGAGATCGAAATCTAATATGAATTGTAATTTTGAAAATTCACAGCAAGTTATGTAATTAGGCACTAAACTAATAAAATTTGTGTTGTTTGCTCTAAAATTAAGGGATAGCTTATTCTAACACCGTCATTCAACTTATACATTGTTTTCATTATATATATATATATATATATATATATATATATAAAACTAAAGTTCAAGCAAAAGTAGTTGAACTTCAATAATTTGAGGGGAAAAAGCAGGTTTGCATGTGAACGTCAAATACTTGTACCTAAAGAATCACATGTTTTGTGGGTTTTGTTGTATATTAGGCCCAACTAGAGAAACCCTGAGCTTGGGTCAAAGTTCATTTACAAGCCCAAATTCTACCTTTTCGATCATCCTAAGTAAATATACTGTATCAAAATACATATGTATCCATATATTTAATTGGGTAACTTACTAAAATTTCATTAGTTTAAGAGTTAATTATTTAGATACAAGCTAGTTTATAATAATATAAATTTATCATATTTTGGTGCACTTATATGCTTCTAGATACGTCCAAATATATGTATCTCGGAATACATGAGTCAAAATTAGGTGTAAGTTTTTGTAGATACACTATATCCAAGTAGATTCACATGTATCTAGATATATAGACAAATCTTGCTCGCCGTGCTCATATTTGGCTCGCGTATCTAGTACCATAAATCTCGTTTGCCTCCCTCCTTATTTCAGTGTATCTCGCAACAAAAAAAAATATATATATATTTGAGTGTATCTAACTTGAAATATGGTATGAAATTAATATTAAATAGTAAAATAAAATGTAATTATTTCAAACTATTAAAAAAATTAATAAAGACAATAGAAATAATGTATGTAATTAGGTAAGTTCTCCCATTTCGTTTTACAAAGAGAAAATACATAAAGTCACTACTAAAGTTGTCCCGAACTTTCAAAAAGACACCTTAAATTTGCAACTGTCCTATTACCCCACTAAACAATTTTGAACAGATATTATTATATCATTTTTTAATCAGCCCCAAATTTTAAGAAGCAAATGTCTTCACACACCACGTGTTAATTTAATTAAAAATGTAAATTTTTTTTTCATTTAAATTTGTGCTTTATCTTTTTTTTTTTCTTTATTTCTCTCTCTTACTTTTTGACTTATTTTAATTTTGATATCATCTTCCACCATCCACTTTCAAGTGATCCATCCCTCCATTTTTTCTTTCTTTTTCTTTAAAGTTGAACCCCTCTCCCATTTTTTTTCTTTTCTTTTTCTTCTTCTTCTCCAGTCAAATTTTTTATTTCAGTGATTTTTTATGAAAAAGAATTCGTACTATTTTCTTGACTTTATTGAATTATTGATAACAAAACTAATTATTTTTCTAAGAAAATTTAAATTTTTGAAGGTATCATCAATTACTCCTTTTCATATACCTTCAAAATTAGAAATGATAATTTTAAAAGAATCAATGAATCCCGTGAAAATTGAAAGAACTTGATTGAGATCGGATAAAAAAAACTATATGATACTTCCTAATCATCTTGAAATCTAATGGGTTTATCAAATTGTAATAATTGTAAGAAATTATTTAGATAAAGTTTTAAAATTAAAGAGAGTAAAACTAATAGTAGTTAAAAAAGGAAGGTGAAGTTGTGGTAAAAATGGTGACATTGAAAGTGAGAAGCTTCAATGGAGTTGACAATGAATTTTTGAAAGAAGAAAGAAAGAGAAAAAATAAAAAGGAAAAAAAGTTAACATAATATGAAAAATAAGAAAATATACTTTATAATAAAATACTTGTAAAAATAAAATTATATTAGTTATTTTAGGTTGCTCACTCTCTTTGAGAAAGTGCACACACTCTCTATGTCATGTGGATAAAAAATAATGTAATAATATTAGTTCAAGATTATTTAGTAGGGTAATTGGACTCCAACATAGTTAAAGTGTCTTTTTGAAAATTCGGGACAAGTTCAAGTGTCACTTTATGTCTTTTCTCTTTTACAAACAAAATCTCATGCCAAGATTTAGTGCATGTATGTCATTGCTGCTAAAAACAGGTTATTTCTAAAATTACTTTTTTTATAATGACATTTAAAAATGTGCTTTTGAAAAAAAGTAACTTGTGTTTGGCTAATTCATTTGAAAAGTACTATTGATAAACAAATTGTTTTTGATTAATCTTTTTTTTAAAATGCTTTTGAGAGTCAAATTACGAAAAAGGGTAAGTAAATGTATTTTTAATATTACGAAAAAGGGCCTAAAATACCCTAAAAGTATTGAAAATGGTACACAACTACCCCCATTCCACCTATTGGCCCCCAAATACCCTTCTCATCCACCTTTGGATCCAATTTTAGCCCCTTCATTAACGGAGCACCACTTAAAATAATTAAATAATCCTTTTAATTACGTGACACTCAACCATTGGTTGTAATTTAATTATTTCATATAATTTTAAACCCACCCGTTTTTAATTAAACTCGCCCAAATAATTATTAAAATTGCCCGCCTGATCCAATACAAGAAAAACCATCTAATTAAAACAACCCTAAAACCTTGTTCCCAAATAAACACTTCATTTTCTCCAATTTATTTCACGATCTACAGAGGGTTTAGAACACAGTGTTCTTCTTCTTCTTCAATTTGTTATAAATGTCAGCTTCTTCTTTGATTTCTTCCCCTGAAGAACTTCAATCTCGTACATGTAAGTGCGAATTTATGGCAAGATATTTTACTGCTACAACTTTTGAAAATGGCGGACGTCGATTCTACAGATGTCGTCGTCTTGGGTCAAATTCTTGTGGTTATTGGAATTGGATTGATGACAAACTTCCACATCATGTGTCAACCATGATTCATAATAAAAAAAGTTGAATTGGATTTAATTCGGAAAGAAAGAAATCATTTGAAGAAGATTGTGGAGGATATGGGTGACATTGAAGATTCTTATTTGAAGGATATGACTGCCGATGAAATGTCTGAGTTGAATGATATGAATGGAAACTCAATTTTTGATTTGACAAAAGTTTCTGCCTTGAAGGGAAAATGTCAAATTTAGATTGAATCCAATTCAACTTTTTGATTATGAATCATGGTTGACACATGACGTGGAAGTTTGTTATCAATCCAATTCCAATAACCGCAAGAATTTGATCCAAGACGACGACATCTGTAGAATCGACGTCCACCATTTTCAAGAGTTGTAACAGTAAAATATCTTGCCATAAATCCGCACTTACATGTACGAGATTGAAGTTCTTCAGGGGAAGAAATCAAAGAAGAAGCGAACATTTATAACAAATTGAAGAAGAAGAACACTGATGTTCTAAACCCTCTGTAGATCGTGAAATAAATTGGAGGAAATGAAATTTTATTTGGGAACAAGGTTTTAGGGTTGTTTTAATTAGATGGGTCTTTTTTGTATTGGGTCGGGCGGGCGGGTTTAATAACTATTGGGGGGGGGGGGGGGTTAATTAAAAATGGGTGGGTAATGGGTGAGTTTAAAATTATATTAAATAATTAAATTACAACCAATGGTTGAGTGCTACGTAATTGGAAGGATTATTTAATTATTTTAAATGGTGCTCCATTAATGAAGGGGCTAAAATTGGGCCCAAAGGTGGATGAGAAGGGTATTTGGGGGCCAATAGGTGAATGGGGGTAGTTGTGTACCATTTTCAATACTTCGAGGGTATTTTAGGCCCTTTTCCGTTAATATTAAGATTATTCTATAGAGATCAACTATTTTAAATATATATTGCAAAAACTTTAACTAAAATGTACATGTTCAAATTTCTAATCATTATTATACATACATAAATTAATTAATTAAATATTAATATAATATTAACATGATGATTTAAATATAATTAAAAATATAAAAAAAAATTAAAAACCATTCCACAAATTAAATCACTATGTACGAAAAATTCACCACAAAAATAAATAAAGTCCTTCATATTTTTAATCATACAAAAATATTATTGTTACCTTTATTTCTAATTTTGTAAAATAAAACGTAAAATAATATATTAAATATAAAATAATAATAATAAATTATTATATAAAAATAAAAAATAAAAGTAAAATGTTTGAATGAAACTTAACCCCCAACTTATGAGATATGCTAATAAATTTAAAAGAGATATATTGATAAATATGTATATATGGAAGGAATATTTTAGTCTTAAAAAAATAATTTCTGCTTCATCTTCAAGAAGCAGAAATTTTTAGCTTCAAGAATTTAATTTAATTTTTTATGAATTTAAGTTCATACATTATCTATATAAATATATTTTTTTTACTATTAGTTCGTTCAAATAATATTTATATGTAAGTCTTTTTAAAATATAGGATATGAAATCTGAAAAGTAGAATATGGTAAGCTCCAACATGTGAAAATACCCTAATAGTTAAAACATTTGTATTTACTATAACGTAGAATACTATTTAAACTCAAAAAATATATATATATTTTTTATAATTTTGTTATGAGATATTGAGTTTGAACAAAAGTGAGGCTCATCATGAATTATTTATATTTCTTTCCTGCTTCAAAAGAACAAAGCATAATCATTTCTATTAGCGTTGAAATATTTTGAAAATGTAACTATCTCGATTTGACATATAATTTAATATAATTTTTTTTTTAAAAAAAATGATTTTTTCCTTAAAGAACACATATAGTAGACGTTACTTTCCATAACAACTAATTTTAAAAATTCCACTGTTGAATCTCTAACATAATCCATCACATCAGCTTATTTTGATAAATATTTTTTTCTAAGTGTACTAAGAAAAAGTATATTTGATGACAAATCATTTATGTTTAATCAATTAATTTAAAAAATAATTTTAGCAATAATTTTTTTTATCAAACTTTTTAAAAGTCCTTTTTAGTGTATTTTTCTCAAAAGTACTTTTAAAAAAATTGCTTTTAGGAAAAAAATATTATTTTTAGAGCTAAAAAAAAATTTCGCTATACTTTAGAAACATTTATTTTCGTTCAAAACCTTAAATACATAAGCACTTTTTTTTTTTTAAAAAAATATTGTTAGAGCAAAAATAAGTTTGACCAAACAAGTTATTAGTCTACGTGAAAGGGTTGGAGTTGCATAACTAGCTTTCATTTGTTTGTTTGCGTGACATTACTGTTTTTATTTTATTTTATGTAATTAAATATTCTAAATTGGTCAAGTTCCTAATTTTATTAATTAATCCTCTATATATCTTTTCTTTAATTTCCCAGCCAAAGAAGTGCTTCTCAAGCATCTCTTTTTTTTTTTTTGGCCATTTGGTAGAAAAAGTCAATTAATTACTAATGAATTCTGGGTGGACTCAACTAAGTGCTTCCCAAATATGAGATTACATAACTAATTTTTAATTATGATCAAATAAACTATCTATTAATTAGTTATTTAGCAAAGTAAACTATGTTTAAAAGCTCTTGTTTTCATTTGGATTTGCTATTTCTTTCACACAAATTAGTTGATTCAGATTTAATCTTGTTATGATTTATCCTAAAGTAGAATTCTAGTCAAGTTTATAACTACTTTCGTATCAATAATTTTAATTCTAAACCATTAATTTTCTCTTAATATATTTGTTAACTTCAATAAGTATGTGTATATATAAAAAAGAAGTTTCAGAGCATATGTAGAATAAAAAGTTAACTTTCATTTTTGAATAGTTTATCATTATATATAGGTATAAGGTATCGCTAATAGGCCGGGACAAAGAATCTTTGTAACTTAGTTGATTAATTATCTAAACTTTATTATTTTTATGAGGATTTAACTTCCCACCTTATAATCTCCTTACGTATTTTACCTTTTCCCCAACCCTCAATTTATTTTAAATAATTATTAAATTGATATATGATATCCCAAGCCACAAAAATATACATGCAACAAAGATTTTACAAGCATCATGTTGGTCCTACAATACTCTGAGGTGAGCCTAAGATTTCTAAAACTGAATGCCCACTAAAAACAGAAAAAATATATTAAGTGAAAAAATATATTAAGAAGGAATTGATCTATGATGTAATTAGTAAATAACTAAATAGTGAAAGAAAGCGTACTATCTTGTCTACCTGTAGTATGGATGTATTAAGTATACAATCCTTTCACCAAACCATGATTCTTTAATATGTGAGAAATCCTTTCATAATTCTATTGATGCTCATCATAAAGCAACCTAATTCATAAAACATTCCTTTTCATAAATCATGCATCATTTTATGAAAACACCATTCATAGATTCATAGTTTCTTCATAAATTCATGTCTTTTAGGATTCATAGTCAAAATTCACGATCAATGCATGAGTTAATGTGAAAACATTTGAAAAGCATGTAATTGAGTCAAAACAATTATAATAAGGTCAAAATCAAACAATTGAATCAACACAATTAGACCCATGAAGAATTGAATGAAAACCTAATCAATTTAATTGAAATTTGACTTGGAGAATTAAGAAACCTTGGGACTCAATGGGTGAATGGAACCCATTGATGAAGCCCTACATGCCTTACTATTCAAAGCCCCAAAGAAATGGTGAAAAGGAGACTTGCCTTGAAAATCCTTGCTTCGTTTTCCGTGATCTAGAGAGAGAATTTTGAGGGGATGAATGTTGATGAGATCTGGAGGTTTGAGTGAATGAGAGAGATGGGGAAAATTTAAGGATGGAAAAGTAGTTATAGGACTTAAAATAAGGGTCAAAACGATATAGTATAGGTATTAAATACATAGAAAAAGACTCAATTACCCTTAAGAAATAATTGTCGGACAACCCTACGGTTGCGACCTACGACTCGTAGAAATTCCTACTTCCCATCCTGGTACAACTTCTTGAATCTTTCTGTATCTACACACTTCTTGGTGAGTCCATCCTAGCAGAAAAAGTCTATTGAAATTGTACAATCTCCATCTATCATAAAGACACTATGGCTAATTTAGTCGAATTAAGTGGATTTTCATAGCATTCTAGGCATGGATTGACTTCATGCTTGTTATGCCTTTGTCAATTGTACGACCCAAATAGTCAAGTTTCAGTTTCATTATGAGCCTGTCTTAGAGTGGAAAGGTAATTTAACAGTGCCCAAACGTCGTTTCATTTTATACCTTAAGGCCATAAATTTAGTCTCCAAGGGGTGCATCTATCCCTTAGTCAAGGTCAACAACTCTAGTGTTGAGACGCCACCTCTTCAATCAATTCCAATTGTAAGAGAATTTCCAGAAGTCTTTCTCGATGATCTTTTCGGAGTCCCTCCCATAAAGGAGATAGACTTTGGAATTGACGTCCTTCCAGATACTCAACCCATCTCTATTCCGCTATACAGAATGACTTCAGCTGAGTTAACGAAGTTAAAAGATCAATTGAAAGACCTTTTTGATAAGGGTTTCATCCAATCAAGTGTCTCACCTTGAGGTGCTCTGATCTTATTCATACGAAAGAAAGACGGTTCCCTTAGAATGTGTATTGATTACCATCAGTTGAACAAAGTCACCATAAAGAGTAAGTACCTTATTCCTATAATTAATGAATTGTTCAACCAACTTCAAGGTGCCACGTGTTTCTCTAAGACCTCATATCTTGTTATCATCAGTTCAGAGTGAGGGAAAGTAACATCTCCAAAATAGCTTTTAAACATGTTAGGGTCACTATGAGTTTCTTGTCATGTCCTTTGGCTTGACTAACGATACTGCAACATTCATGAATCTCATGAATAGAGTATTTAAGCAGTATCTGAATTTGTTTGTTATCATATTCATCGATGACATCCTAATTTACTGCAAAAATAAAGAGGACCATCTCGGTCATCTCAGAATAGTCTTTCAAGCTCTAAAGATCGGGAGTTATTTTCCAAATAATAGAAGTATGAATTTTGGCTTTAATATGTGGCATTCTTACGCCATATTATATTTGGTGAAGGTATTCAATTCGACACTCAGAAAATTGAGACGGTGCAGAACTATTCCAGACCCACATCCCCAACTGACATAAGGAGTTTCTTGAGTTTGGCGGGTTACTAAAGAACGTTCATTGAGGGATTCTCATCTATTTCAACCCTATTGACTAAGTTGACCCAGAAGAAGGCTAAGTTTCAATGATTTGAGGCTTGTAAGAAAAGCTTTCAAGAATTGAAAACTTGATTGACTACTGCTCTAGTGTTGACTTACCTGAGGGTACATAAGGTTTTGTTGTCTATTGCGATGCGTCAAGAGTATCTCGATCAATCATAAAGACATCATAGCTGATTTAGTCAAATTATACATGGTGGATTTTGATATCATTCTGGGCATGGATTAACTTTATGCTTGTTATGACTAATTCGATTGTAGGATCCAAATAGTCAAGTGTCAGTTTCCTAATGAGCCTTTCTTAGAGTAGAAAAGTAATCCAACATTGCCTAGAGGTCGTTTAATCTCATACCTTAAGGCCATAAAATTAGTTTCCAAGGGGTGCATCTATCACTTAGTCAGGTTCAATGACTTTAGTGTTGAGACGCCACCTCTTCAGTTAGTTCCACCTGTAAGAGAATTCGCAGAAGTCTTTCCCCATGATCTTCTTGGAGTCCCTCCCGAAAGGGAGATAGACTTTGGAATTTGCGTCCTTTCAAATACTCAACTCATCTCTACTTCTCTATATAGAATGGCTTCAACTAAGTTAAAAGAGTAGTTGAAAGAGCTCCTTGATAATGGTTTATCCGACTGAGTGTCTCACCTTGGGGTGCTCTAGTCTTATTCGTGCGAAAGAAAGATGGTTCCCTTAGGATGTGTATTGATTACCATCAATTGAACAAGGTCACCATAAATAATAAGTACCCTCTCTCTATAATCAATGACCTGTTTGACTAACTTCAGGGTGCCACGTGTTTCTCTAAGATAAACCTTAGATTTTCTATCATCAGTTAAGAGTGAGGTAAAGTGACATCCCGAAAATAACTTTCAAAACTCGTTGTGGTCATTATGAGTTCCTTGTCATGTTCTTTTGTTTGACTAACGCTTCTACCAAATTCATTGGATCTCATGAACTGAGTATTTAACCAATACTTGAATATGTTTGTTATCATATTCATCGATGACATCCTGACTTACTTCAGAAATAAAGAACACTATGTCGATCATGCCAAAAACGTCTCCCAAGCTCTTAAGGACTGGAAGTTAGTTGCTAAACTTTCAAAGTGTGAATTTTGTTTTGAATCTATGGCGTTCTTAATTTATATTATGTTTGGAAAAGGTATTCAAGTCTACACTCAAAAAATTCAGACGATGCAAATCAGCCCTGACCCACATCCCCAATTAACATATGTAATTTTTTGGGTTTGGCGGGTTACTACAGAATATTCATCTAGGTATTCTCATCTATTTCATCCTGCTTGACTAAGTTGACTCAGAAGAAGACTAAGTTTCTATGGTATGAGTCTTGTGAGAAAAGCTTTCATGAATGGATAACTCTATTGATTACTGCTCCAATGTTGACATAATCGGAGGGTACAAAAGGTTTTTTTGTACATTGGGATGCATCTATAGTTGGCCTGGGTTGTTTATTGATACAAAATGGTAAAGTTATAGCTTATGCCTCTAGACAAAATAAAATCCATGAGCGAAATTATACAACTCATGTTTTCAAGTTGGCAGGAGTGGTGTTCGGTCTCAAGATATGGCGTCACTATATTTATGGCATGCATATAAATGTGTTTACTGACCATAAAAGCTTTTAGTATGTTTTCAGTCTGAAGGAGCTTAATCTTAAGCAGATGAGGTGGCTAGAGTTACTTAAAGATTACGACATGAGTATTCTCTACCACCCAATTAAGGTTAATGTTGTTGTTGATGCCCTTAGTAGGTTGTCCATGGATAGTACTGCTCGTGTTGAGGAAGGAAAGAAATAATTGGCAAAGAAAGTGCACAAACTTTCACATTTGGGAGTCTGTTTAGTACACTCTAATGAAGGTGTAGTTTTTGTAATTAATAGGGTCAAATAATCCTTAATGGTTAAAGTGAATGAGAAGCAAGTCAGAGACCCTATTCTGCTTGAGTTAAAGAAAAATGTTCATAAGAAGAAGGTGGTGGATTTTGAACAAGGGGGAGATGGTGTGTTGAGGTAACAATGTAGGTTGTCTGTTCCAAAGGTGGATGATCTCCAAGAAACGATCATGACAAAATCCCACAGTTTCAGGTACTCGATTTATCCACGTTTCATAAAGATGTATGATGACTTGAGAGAAGTCTAATGGTGGAGTGGTATGTAGAGGTGCATTGAAGATTTTGTTGCTAAGTGTCTGAATTGCCAACAAGTCAAGGTTGAGCACCAAAGACCTTATGGTGTGGCTTAGAACATATATCTTTCAAAATGGAAAGGGGAGATGATTAATATGGACTTTATTACTTGTTTACCGCGATCTCGCTGACAACATGACTCGATATGGGTGGTTGTGAATCGAATGACCAAATCAACCCATTTCTCGCCAGTAAAGACTACAGATTCAACAACAGACTATGACAAATTGTACTTCCATGAGGTAGTCCGACATCATAGAGTACCATTATGCATTATTTCAAATATGGGTGCTCAGTTCACCACCTAGTTTTGGAAGTCATTTCAGAAAATTTTGGTTTTGAAGGTAAATCTTAGTACGATTTTTCATTCTCAGACAAATTTTCAAGCAGAGCGCACAATTCAGACCTTAGAGTATATGTTGAGAGCATGTGTTATTGATTTCAAAGGAAATTGTGATGATCACTTGCCTATGATAAAGTGTGCTTACAACAACAATTATCATTCCATTATTTAGATGGCTCTTTATGAGGCCCTTTATGGGAGAAGGTGTAGATCTTCCATTGGTTGGTTTGAAGTTGGTGAAGCTAAGTTAATAGGTCCAGACTTGGTTCATCAGGTCATGAAGAAGGTGAAAATCATTCAAGAGAGGTTGAAAACAACACAGAGTTGCCAAAAATCCTATACCAATGTTAGAAGAAGAGATTTGGAATTTGACGTAGATGATTGAGTCTATCTGAAGGTCTCACCTATAATTGGTGTTATGAAATTTGGTAAAAAGGGGAAGCTCAACCCCGGTATATTGGACCCTATAGGATATCGAAATAGGATTGGTAATGTGGCTTATGAGTTGGAGCTACCGTTAGAGTTAGAAGTTATCCATCAGATATTTCATATATCCATGCTTATGAAGTGTTTGGGCGATCCTTTACTCATTATGCCTAAAGAGAGTATTAGTGTGAAACACAATCTAAATATAAATAAGCTTTGGTTTAGATAATTGATCGTCAGATCAACAAGTTGAGAACCAAAGAAATTGCATCAGTCAAAGTTCTATGGAGGAATTAGTTTGTGGAAAAGGCAACATGGGAAGTCGAAGAGGATATGAAAGCTTGATACCCACGTCTCTTTTCCTCCAATCCAGTTTCACTTCAAGGTATTAATTTTCCCCAAATACTCATTCAAAATCTTGCATTTCAGCCATTCTCATGCTTTCTGTATGTATGCATATTTATACACTCAGTTTTTACTTCGAGAGTTAGTCTGGAATCGGTCCTTCTCTCAGTTTTTAAAGTTTTTCATATTGTTGTGTGTTATTACAATTAAGTTGGGTTGATTAGATCCTCTCGTACCCACCTTTCATGTCTAGTAGGATATCATTGAGGATGAATATTCCCAAGGGGAGATATTATAAGCCCCCAAAAATTTATGGCTCAATTGAACTTAGGAAAATTTCATAAAGTTGTTGAAATACTGGTTGCACGGACCCATGTACGAACCGTAGAGGGTCCTATGAACCGTATGAACCGGTCATAGGTCAAATCCTAGAAATTGGAAAATGTCAACACCCATTTGTGTTCCTATGGACCAACAGGATGGTTCGTAAGAAGTGGTACAGACCGTAGGACAGGGCTCATACATGAGATCCAACCATAGTGAAAAATAAACCTAAATTGTACAGATGGCTTATACGAGTCATAAAAGGACCTACTGATCATAGATATCCGTCTGTGGAAAGTGACTTAAATATTGGACACTAGTAGCGGGATCTACGAGAGGACTATACAGTCCGTAGAAGTTTATATGGACCATAGGTGTCCTCCCGTAGACAATTCTAGCAGTTTTGGTAGGATCAATTTAGTCTTTTCCCACCCCTTCTAAGTCTAAACCCTGACATTTTTATACCTAATTAAGATCCTTATCGGTTTAGTTTGACTCTAACACTCTCATAAACACCTTCAAGACTTAGAGCAAGGATTCAAGAGGAGAAAACTAGGGTTTTCAAGCATCATCTTCAAAGTTATTCAAGTTTCCTCTAGAACTCTGTTCTTCCATGTATGTAAGAATATTAATGGTGTTGGACTAAGTTCGTCCTCATACCCCACATCTAAACTCAGTCAACAAGAGTTAAATCTAGTGTTTTAACTAAAGTTCCACAACTTCTGAATTTGAGTGGTGATTCTTATTTTGAGTTATGATTCCTTAAATATTGAGACTATGATATTTTAAGTGTTTTGATTCTTGAGTTGTTGTTCATGCTTATATTATCACATTAACCCTAGTTAATGAGATTTTTATTGAAAGCTTTTGTTCGATTATTTCCATGCACTGATTTTGAAATTTAAAGTAAATTTGAGCATATTTTCTTAGAAAATATCATTGAGAAGAGTTTTAAGGAAACTTTAATAATCCCAAATATATTACTTTTGCATTCAAAAAGAAAATATTATTTCAAGAAAAGCATAAAGAGTTTGTAGAAGCATTTCAGACAAATTAAGTAAAGTTTAGTTATCCTTTAAACATGGTCTTTTGAGTATTAATTCAACTAGTGAGTATTTTATATACGCACACATATCTATATTTTGGAGTAGTATTGATCACCAATTTAGGGTAAGAGTTAAGATGACTCAAAATCCATAACCTACGCCGTCAGTGTAGATATGGTCGTATTGTAAGTCAGGCGATCCCTTAACTGCCCCTAGAAAGCTTTTAGTGGATCCATAAGTTAAAGTTATGTTCTATTCTCCGGCAAGGTATATGGTAGCTCTAAAAATGTGGATAAGACGTTATATCATCATGAGACTCATAGTGACTTTTATTATGAAGCTTAAATGATTTTACTCCATGTTCAAGCTTTACTTTAGTTGAGTTATTTTCAGTCTTTCATTCAGTTATTTGTTTTCTTCAGCTTTATTACTTAGTTTACATTCCATGTACTGATGTCATTCGATGTTGCATTGTTTTATGATGCAGAGACAAATATTCAAGATCATCAACATGCATTTCGTTGAGATCATACCATCTATTTGTCAACTTTTGGTGAGGTATCCTTGATTTGGGAGGACTTCAATTTTATTGCTTTAGTAGTAGTAGTATTTTGAGGTTGGCGTGAGTCTTGTTACAACTCTCATATTTAAACAATAGAGCCTGTAGAGGCTTCATGGATAGACTGAGATAGTGTCATTCAGTTGTCTGTTAGATGTTTTGCTAAAACTTTATCTTTTTGTCACGACCCAAAGTAGACCCTAGGTGTAACATGACGTATAGAACCCCGAGAGGTCCTACACAAGCCACTTAACATAAATCATACAACATAATAAAATAAAGAAGTTGAAAGATGTCATTTTCATATATCAAAAGTTTGACAAAAACATAAGTCTCACTAGGCCATCTAGTATATTATAAGGAAAGTGATTGAGACGTAACCCATACATCACATACAAAGTCTAAAAACTAGAAATGACTTAAAACTATAAAAGCATCTCGGTCCTCAGATCATGAGGAATCACCAATCTTTGAAGCTAATAAAACCAACTAGCCATGAGTATGGGAAATAAGAGCGTCAGACCCTACATTAGTGAAACAATGTAGGCACAAGTATGTGAAATGTACTAAGTATGAGACAATATGCATAAAATAGACATGATAACATGAATGGCTTAAGACATGATCAATATTTGAACATTTTAAAAGCTTAAAGAAGAATGTACATTTAAATCATGAAATACAGTCAAATACATTAACGTAAAGACATAAGAAAAGCTTTGAAGAAACATAGTCATTTCGTGAGATTTTAAGCTTTAACCAACAATTAGACCATGAGAGCTATATCATGGAATCTGGTATATCCCTCATATCGAATGAAAGAGAATCTACTTGCCAAGGTAGAAACCGTACATATCATCTTTTGCTAAAGTGGATCCACTAGTTAGGTCATTTAAGACATTCCTACGAGGACACGTAGTTTGGGACTAGAGGTTGCTAGTAGAGACTACCTTAATTATGCCTCCACCACAAAGCCCTCTTTGTACTCGGTCTAAATCCCAGTGGAATAGATAAGAGTTGAATATCATTATAACATAGGAAGAACAATGATCAATACCAATCCACACTTTTAAAATCAAAACATAGAATATCTCCTTAAACATAATTCAACATAGATAGAAATCCTTTCACCAATGTGAATCCGTAAGTGAGAAATACCTTTCACAATTATGATCACAGTAGCGTGTGAGAAAACCTTTCACAATAACATTGATACTTTCCTTTCAAAACACCCCCAAATCATTTACAATAACTTCATAAAAACATTCATATCTTTATAAATTCATAATTCATAGGTTCATGCATTCATCATAGGTTCATAGTGAAAAACCATAATTTAGACATGGGTCAACATGATTTCAACTAAATATCACGTGTTAACATTGAGTCATGCATTAGAAGGCTTAATTAACAATAACCAATCATAATTGAATGAAACCCATAAATATTGAACTTAAACAATTGAATTTGAGATTGAGAAATTGAAATCTTTGGGGACCCCATGGAAGAACAGATTCCCTTGGTGAATACCCACATACCTAGTCATTTGAAGACCAAAAAGAATGGAGGATTGATGAACTTGAATTAACTCTAACTTCTTATCCTTTCTTAGCCTAGAGAGAATTTGAGGAGGATGAATTTAGTTAGGTTTGGGAAGTTAGGAGAATGGGGTTGAAGTGAGTAGTTTTAGGACCTAAAAGCTTTATATAGGTTTTAGGATGAAGGCCAAAATGACTTAGTTTTGATTTAAAACAATTTGAGAAAAGACTCAAAATCTCCTTAGAATAATTGTCAAAGGCCATCTACGGTTTAGACCTACAGTTCATAGATTTACGATTTGGACTTCCTACGGACCATATTGGTCAACCGTAAAAAGTTCAGAAACCTTTTTTTTGGATCAACTTTTGACGGGACTTGTCTATGATTCATAGGTCTTCATACGGTCTGTAGACATCAACTGTAGAAATCCAATTAACCTTCAAAATATCTCTAAGTCTGGGACTTACCTATGAGACCTACCTATGACTTGTACAAAGAACGACAGACCATCCTGGTGAACCATAAAAGGGGTACTGAGACTTGATTTAGAAAATTATTTTCTCTCTTCCTATGGTTGCCATCTACGACTCATAGAATCTTCTACGGTCCATAGATGGGACCCGTAGACACAACATGCAACCCAAAAAACTTCTTTTATTTCTTTTTCAAATTCACACTTATAATAAATATTTTTCAGATAGCATTTGAGATTCACCTAATTTCTTTAAATTGCTCATCAATTTAAGCTTCCGTATGTATATTTTAGTCTTCCGTTAAGTAGTCAGTCAGGCCAAATATTCGCTTAAGGATCAACAATGAGTGTCTGCACATACAAGATATAGGCTCAGGACGTGACAAAAACTTATGATGATTATTATGTAGTAGTGCTCTTTCCTAAGAATGAAAAATACTCTAAAGTATCAAACTTATAAAATAAAAGTATTTTATCATTAAAGATATTATTAAAAAATAAATGATGTCAACTAAAATGATCTCACGGTTGTTTGATCTATTAGTGAATGCTTGCAACCAAAGACATTTAAAAAATATATACATATAATGAGTCTTGATTTTAGTCATGACTGATGTCCATATGATATTTTGATACCATGAGCTCAATTATGGTTTCTGATAAACATTAATGGACTCCTATTTCTTATAAGTGTGTATACATTATTGTTTTGAAATATTATATGATAAATTTTAATGAAATATTATTGTGAACCATAATGTTAAATATGTCATAGCACACAAAATCTAGTAGACGATAAATTGCTATTGATGGAAGAGAGTCTATAGCGCAAAATATATGTATAACTGTCATAATCACATTAATAATCTGTCATATTATGATATTAAGATTGATATTATAGAAGAGACATTTTTATGTGCAATTAATGCATGTCATTAAAGAATGTTAGACTTTTTTATTATTATATGTGCGACATAATTAATGTAAAGCTCATAGTTGATATTTAATGAAGAATAAATCTCATCTGTTAGATTTGTACTTAATGAAGCATAAAGTCATCTAAATTCTTATATTGATGTTAGAAGAAGAGATTTGGAGTTTGATGTAGATGATTGAATTTATCTTAAGCTTTCTATGAGGTTTGGTAAGAAAGGGAAGCTCAGTTCCGGATATATTGTTCCTTGTAGGATATCAAATAGGATTGGTAATGTGACTTATGTGTTGGAGCTACAATCAAAGTTAGCGGTTGGTCATCCAGTATTTCATAGATCCCTGCTTAAGAAATGGTTGAGCGATCCTTCCCTCATTGTGCCTACCGAGAGTATTAGTATGAAAAACAGTCTGCCCTATGAAGAAGTTTCGGTTCAAATCCTTGATTATCATATTCGCAAGTTGATAACCAAAGAAGTTGCATTAGTCAAAGTTCTATGGAGGAATTAGTTTGTGGAAGAGGATATATAGGAAGTCAAAGAGGATATGAATGCTAGATACACACGTCTCTTTCCCTCCAATCCATTTTAACTTCAAGGTATTAGCTCTTCCTAAGTACTCATTCAAAATCATACGTTTCAGCCATTCCTGTGCTTTTTGTATGTATGCATAGTCATGCACTCAGTTTTCACTTCGAGAGTTAGTCCAGAATTAGTTCTTCCCTCAGTTTTAAGAGTTTTGCATGTTGTTGTGATTGAGTTGGGTTGATTAGATCTTCCCCTACCCACTTTTTATGTCTAATGGGATCTCATCGAGGATGAATATTTTCAGGAGAAGATATTGTAACACCCCACAAATTCATTGCTTAGTTGAACTTAGGAAAATTTTAGAAAGTTGCTGAAATACTGGTTCCACGGGTCCACGTACAAATCGTAGAGGGTCCTACGGACCGTAGGAAACAGTCACAGGTCGAATCCTAAAATTTGAAAAGTGTCAACTTCTAGATATGTTCCTACGAAACAACAAGACAGTTTGTAGGAAATGGTACAGACTGTAGGACAGGGCTCGTAGATAAGATCCAGCCTTAGTGAAATTTTGGGATAAACCTTATTGTACAAATGGACTATACGGACCGTAGATGTCATAAGTCTGTGGAAAGTGACTCAGATATTGGTCTTTAGTAGTGGGATCTATGAGAGGATAGTACGGTCCGTAGAAGTTTATAAGGATCGTAGGTGCCCTCTCGTAGACAATTCTGGCAGTTTTGATAAGGTCAATTTAATATTTTTCCACCCCTACTAAGTCTAAACCCCAATATTTTTATACCTAATTAAGATTCTTATCAATTTTATTTAACCCTAACACTCTTATAAACACCTCCAAAACATAGAGCAAGGATGCAAGAAGAGAAAGGGTTTTCAACCATCTTCTTCAAAGTTCTTCAAGTTTCCTCAAGAACTTTGTTTAGGTTTCTAAGGTTATTCATAGTGTTGGACTAAGTTCTTCCTTACGCCCTACATCTAAATTCAGTTAGCAAGAGTTAAATACAATGTTCTATCTAAAGTTCCATGAATTCTGAATTCGAGTTGTGTTTCTTATACTGAGTTATGATTTCTTAAATATTGAAACTGTGATATTTTATGTGTTTCAATTCTTGAGTTGTTGTTCATGCTTATATTATAACATGAACCCTAGTTAATGAGATTTTTTTGTTGAAAGTTATTGTTTGATTATTTCCAAGCATTGTTTTTGGAAATTAAAGTGAATTGGACTCTATATATATTTTTTAAAATTATCATTGAGAAGAGTTTCAAGGAAAATTTAATGATTCCAAATGTGCTACTTTTGCATTCAGAAAGAAAGTATTATTTCAAAAAAAGAATAAAGAGTTTTCAGAAGCAATTCAGACAAATAAAGTAAAGTTCAGTTATCCCTTAAAGAGAGTCTTTTGAGTATTAACTCAATCAGTTAGCATTTTACATGAGCATACACATCTATATTTTAGGAGTTGTATTGAGCACCAATTTGGAATAAGAGTTAAGATAACTCAAACTCCATAACGCCGCCAGCATAGACATGATCATATCGTAAGTCGGGCGATCCCTCACCTCAAGAAGGATTTTAGTGGATCCATAAGTTAAAGTTGTGTTCTATACTCTGACAAGGTATAGAAAGGCTCTGAAAACATGGCTAAAATGTTATATCATCATCACGAGGCTCATAGTGATAATTGTCGATTACAGAAACTTCCCAAGAAAGTAAAGTGTGTGTGTGTATATATATATGTATGTATTTGTTATCATTACACTTTTATTGTGAAGCTTAAATGATTTTACTCCATGGTCGTGCTTTACTTCAATTGAGTTATTTTCAGTCTTTTAGTTCAGTTATTTGTTTTCTTCAGTTTTATTACATACAGTACATTTCATGTACTGACGTCATTCGACACTGGATCTTTTTATGATGCAGATACAAGTATTACGATCATCAACAAGCACTTCATTGAGATCATACCATCTAATCATCGACTTTTGGTGAGGCCTCCTTACTTTCAGATGACTCCAGTTTTGTTGCTTTAGTAGTAGTAGTATTTTGAGATTGTCGTGGGTCTTGTCCCGATATTTATATTTAAATAGTAGAGCTTCGTGGATAGATATAGATAGAGTCATTCAACTTTCGTTTAAATGTTTTGCTAAAATTTTATCTTTTTATATTAAATATTTTCAGACTGCATTTGAGATTCACCTTATTTCTTTAAATTACTTATCAGTTTAAGCTTCTGTGTATATATTAATCTCTCTCTAAGTAGTCAGTCAGGCCAAGGGTTCGCTTAAGGACCAACAATTCTCTTCGAGTGTTGGTCACGTACAGGGTGTAGGCTTGGGGCGTGACAAAAACTTATAATGATTATTATGTAATAGTGCTCTTCTCTAAGAATGAAAAATACTCTAAAGTATCAAACTTATAAAATAAAAGTACTTTATCATTAAAGAGAAGATTCAAAAATAAATGGTGACAGCTAAAATGATCTCATGATTGTTAGATCTATTAGTGAATGTTTGCAATCAAAGACATTTAAAGAATATATACATATAATGAGTCTCAATTTTACTTATGACTGATGTGCTTATGATATTTTGACACCATAAACTCAATTATGGTTTCTGATAAACATTAATGGATCTATTTCTTATAAGTATGTACACATTATTGTTTTGAGATATTATATGACAAGTTTTAATGAGATATTATTGTGAAGCATAATGTTTAATATGTCATAGCTTACAAAATCTAGTATACGATAAGTTTCTATTGATGGAAGGGAGTATATAGCGCAAAATGTGTATAATATTCATAACTCCCATTAATGATCTGTCATATTATGATATTATGATAGATATTATAGAAGAGACTTTTTTATGTGCAATTAATGAATATGTCATTAAAAGAATGTTAGACTTTTTTAATTATTATATGTGCGACCTAATTAATGTAAAGCCCATAGTTGATATTCATTAAAGAACAAATCTCATCCGTTAGATCTGTATTCATCGACGTGCTAGATTATGTTTCAAATTCTATAAATTGATTTTTCATTCATTAGGGTTATCATATATTCCCTGCTGAATTCGATCACTGACGGCTGTGGTAAGCTATGGCAAGGAGGTAGAAATGGATTTCAATCGGCACTCCAACTTGATGGTCATGATTTTTGCATAAGGTATGATGTTCTATAACACTTCTATGTGGGGGGGAAAAAATTCTAGTCTTTTACAATAAAAAAAAGTAAAGTTTTGTGTTCTTTTACTGTAGATCTATAGTACTTTTACGCAGAAGAGATCTTCTATTTATATATAAAAGATCTGAGAAGGTTAATTTTTTCTAATTAAATTGTATGAGGGCAAAAGACTTTTATTTTCTCTTAAAGGGGAGACATGATTTTCTTAATTTTTACAGAAAGAAAATTGTAGTTATGTGTCCCTTTTTACTGGAGATCTTTATATTTACATATAAAAAATTCATTTTTTGTACGTAACATATCTGAAAATGTCATTTATTTAAATATAAGAGGGCAAGAGATCACATTTTCTCAGAGAAATGATTTTCTAGCCTTTTACCCAATTTTTTTTAAAAAGTTTTATGTCATGTTTACATTTGTTAGGGCATACAATTGTTTAGACAAAAGAAGTAAAGTTATAATTCTATGTGATTTTCTTAAGAGGATGTCATTTTTTTAAAGAAATAGTCAAGCAGTAGTCAAAAACCATCTTTATGAAAGTGATTTCTTCTCTTAGAGAGAAACGATTTTCTAGTCTTTTACCTAATTTTTTTTTGTTTTGTGTCATTTTTGTAAAGGCATACAATCGTTTAGACAAAAAAAAGTAAAGTTATAATTCTATGCAATTTTCTTAAGAGGATGTCATTTTTTAAAAAAGAAAATAGTCAAGCAGTAGTCAAAAGTTCAAGATCATCTTTATGAAGATGATTTCTTCTCTATGAGAGAAATGATTTTCTAGCCTTTTACCCAATTTTTTTTAAAGTTTTGTGTCATGTTTACATTTGTAAGGGCATACAATTGTTTAGACAGAAAAAAAAGTAAAGTTATAATTCTATGTAATTTTCTTAAGAGGATGTCATTTTTTAAAAGGAAATAGTCAAGCAGTAGTCAAAAGTTCAAGACCATCTTTATGAAGGTGATTTCTTTTCTTAGAGAGAAATGATTTTCTAGCCTTTAACCCATTTTTTTTTTAAAGTGTTGTGTAATGTTTACATTTGTAAGGGCATACAATTGTTTAGACAAAAAAAGGTAAAGTTATAATTCTATGTGATTTTCTTAAGAGGATGTCATTAAAAAATAAAAATAGTCAAGCAGTAATCAAAAGTTCAAGACCATTTTTATGAAGGTGATTTCTTCTCTTAGAGAGAAATGATCTTCTAGCCTTTTACCCAATTTTGTTAAAAAGTTTTGTGTCATGTTTACATTTGTAAGGGCATACAATTGTTTAGACAAAAAAAAGAGTAAAGTTATAATTCTATGTGATTTTCTCAAGAGGATGTCATTTTTTAAAAAGAAAGTGTCAAGCAGTAGTCAAAAGTTCAAGACCATCTTTATGAAGGTGATTTCTTCTCTTAGAGAGAAATGATTTTCTAGCCTTTTACCCATTTTTTTTTTTTAAGTTTTGTGTCATGTTTACATTTGTAAGGGCATACAATTGTTTAGAAAAAAAAGTAAAGTTATAATTCTATGTGATTTTCTTAAGAGGATATCATTTTTTTAAAAAGAAATAGTCAAGCAGTAGTCAAAGGTTCAAGACCATCTTTATGAAGGTGATTTCTACAAATTGCCCTTATGCTTTATGGCTCAACTAAAATCAATATTTTCAATAAATATTTATAATTGTATGTGTGTGCGAAAAATCACTAAAATTCCAACTGATATTGAATTCCAATTTATAATTTCAAAAGTAAGCAATTAGTTAGAACCTTAAAAGATTAAATTTGTTAATCAAATTTAAATCATGAATTCGTCATTTTGTATTGAGACTTATACCCTCTTCCACATAACATCTAAAATCTCGTCTTGTGCTTCCACTTTTTAAAACGAGTCCAAATAAGGAAGAATTTGACTACTAAACATTTATCGGGGAGTATATGGATTAAACTGTATAAATATAGATATATATTTAAACATATATTATAATGAGATTTATTTACCATCTTTTTTATATTACAATTTTGTTCTCAATTGGTAAGATTTTAAATTGTCTAGCCCCAATCCTTGTTTTCCCTAGTCCTCGTCTTCTTTTGAGGCCTAGCAAACTGTTTTCTACTCTTCTCAACACATTGATACATATTTTGCAAAGGTCAGCTATTTTATTCCAATGTGAATGACAACCTCTGTATTTATCTATCTATCCAACTCGTATTAACCCTAGAACATTCGAAGCTGAATGTATATCGAAGTATTAGAATATGTATTAAGATCTAAATATTAATTCATTAAAATAATTTGTTTTGTCAACATCTCATAGTATGAAACTTATTTTTATTTAACAATTGATAAATATGAAATTTGAATAAAATACAAATTAATTTAATAGTTGTTCAATATAATATAAAATAACATGGTAATTGATGATAGCGAATGGTAGTTTTTGTAGGTATCGATTAGGGTAGTGATTGGTGTTGGTGTTAGAGTTGGTTGACTATGGTGGTAGAAGGTAGTATATAGTAGTGATGGTGACTGACAATAGTGATTAACGATAGCTGTTGATGGTTGTAGCTGGTGGCGATAATTAGCAATTATAGTAGATGATAGTGGCAACTAATGATGACAGTGATGGAAAATTGTGAATGATAATGTATACTAATGATTGATGGCAGTGATCGTCATTAGTGATAGTGGTTGTAGGTATCGAGTAGGGTGGTGATTGGTGTTGGTGTTAGAGTTGGTTGATTATGGTGGTTGTGGGTAGTAGATAGTAGTGATGGTGACTGACGATAGTGATTAACGTTAGAGGTTGATGGTTGTAGTTGGTGGCGACAATTAGCAATTACAGTGGAATGATAGTGACAACTCATGATGACAGTGATGGACAATTGTGAATGATAATGTATACTAATGATTGATGGTAGTGATCGTCATTAGTGATTGATGACTATGCGGTTATTGTAGTTGGTGGTAAATATTGGCTAATGGTGACTATTGACTGTGGTGATTAGTAATGGTGATAATTATGAGTAGTGGATTGTGGTAGATGGATCTTAATTATATGACAACTTTATTATTAAATTTTAATAATTCATATTTGTTTAGACACCCTAAGTGGTTGTAAAATAAGAAACTCGAATACACTTAACAAGTGAGATTTGAATTATTTAGATTTAAAAAAAAAACACTCTTAATGGCTGAGAATTGTGATATGAATTATTAATATTAAGATCTTCATTAAATACGAATACGATCCAGTCATAAAATAAGCCACTCATACTTGAATTAGGAGACGATAGGCCCTTACCGGTATCTTGCGTGAATGATAGCAATGTTTTGTGCACGATCAACCTTATTTTATAGTTTAATATTCTAATAGGAGTACCGTTTGATTTTATCATAAAAAATTAGTTGTAATTACTTTATGATTGATCTTATAAATACTATAGTATAATACTCTTAACTCAAATTGAAAATATTATTTTTTTCTAGATAACTAATATAAAATACCTTTTAGAGTCTTTCCCTTCGTGCTATGCACTTGATAATATATATACATATATACACTTCTACCTGCATGTCACATAGTGTATATACTATATAGTAGTATTACACTATGTGTATAAAAAAACAAGTGAAGTTTATTATATTTGGAAGACATGGGTTGACTTGTCAAAATGTTGCTTGCTTCCCACTTTGCCTTTTCTTTATATTTTTCTGTTTTTCTTCTTTGTTCAACATGGATACTCTAATTCATTCACATTCACTTCTTATGAATCAATCAACCAAACTTCATATCATCTCTTTTTCTTTGTCTTTTGTTCTACCGCGCGGAGCTAAACTTTATATGTGTTTTTTTTTCATGTCATACGCTATAATGTCATATGCAGGATTTTGTGTAAGCAGTGTGAGTACTTCTTCGATTAGTGATAGTTGATATTTACTTTGTATAACTTTCAAGTGGTTTTAAACCTATCTTGTATATGCATGTTTGATTTCATTCATGAACATTTCGTAACTATTTCAAAAATGGATAGTTTTTTGATATAAGAAGAAATGTATTTGAACCTCTTTATTCATTAATGTGTGAGTTACATGTATCTTTAATGTACATTTGTGTTACAAAAAGGGAGCTGAAATTTGAAATCTTGTGATCAATCTGTTAAATTTGCTTTGTTGTTGCAAGTAGGCTTTTCGCGGTTATGATTGTATGTTCTTAGTTCTATTTTATGGTTACTCTTTTTTCCCTTTTTGAATGTGTGTTACAATTAGCAATTTTTATGAGTTTAACTTACCTGACTTTCTCTTGACAGATTTCCAAAGTTATATCTCTCCCTGACAAATCGATGTTTGCTTCAAAGCTTTTGGATATACTAGACGCTCTACCAACTGATGAAGAGAATGGAGAACGGTGAGTGTAAACGTTAGGTCTTCTATTTGCAGCATGTTATCTAAAATATCATAGTTTGTTCTAATTATTATCTATTTTTCGTGTTTTTTATGTTTATTGCCAAATGCATCTAAACATGATAAAATTGTTTAGTTTCGTAATTCAACGTCTCTTGCCTCTGTGCATATTACTAAAACATTTGAAATGCTACAACAGCGTTGTGTTAGACACACCTGAAGTAAAGTCTGCCATGAAGGGAGATGAGAAAGGGATCTTGAACCACTTTGATGGCCACAAGAAAGGAGATTCTTTCACCTTTCCGACACTAGACTTCCTTGATCCAATTGTCGATGTCAGCTCTAAGGAAACGTTGGCATGTGACACGAATGATGTGGATGAACTATGGAAGGTTTCGGAATCTGTTGTTTCTGATGATATAGCTAGAAGCAATGACACTGGAGTTATAGCTTCGAGTGTAGAGAATGATCTGAATGAAGTGTTGCTTAACAAAAGTGAATGTGATATGAAAGATAGGGATGCAAAATGGAACACTCCAGAATTTGAGTGTTCGATAATTCCTGATTTGATTGATGAGGAAAAGGATGATTCTGTTGTCCCTGATGCAAGATTCACCTCAGGCTACAAGTTCTTTGAGAATGATGCAAAGCTATATAGCGAGAAACGTGCTAAGGAATATGATTTGCCTGAATTAGTTGTTTTCTATAAAGAAGGTAACAACAACATTGCTAAGAACTTATGCAGGGACGATTCAGGCGCATATGTTTCTATACCAGGTGACGAAGACGAGCACAGCAACACAACAGAAAGTGATGATACTGAATTGTTGTCCTCTGCAGATGGATGTAAATCATCTGTAGAATATGAAAACAATGAAAAAGAGAAGACTGAGTTACCTGTTCCTAATGATTCGATGCCTGGCTCACCTGATGAGGTATACAACAATGATGATGACTCGGATGATTCTTATCTGGAGGATTTGATAATGATTTTTGGATCAAAAGGTACTGCAAAGTGGAAACACAGTCCTAATGCTATACCTAGTCCGAACGAGTCTGGTGTTGAGAGTTATCAACAATCTACACAGCCTGATCAGGTTTGTTTTTTCGTTATCTTTATGGATATTTTACCTAATATGTTCATGTATATTCCGCGTTGTCATGTTGATTTTTTGTTTGAACTTCAGATTCCTTTTGAGGAAGCAGCTTCGGGAAGCCACAATGCAGACATTGTGCCAGCTACCGACTTATTCAATCATAGCAATTTGGCAACAGAAGCTACTGCTTCCGACTTGAACTCAACTACGCCAGCATCAACTATCAACTTGGACCAAGGTGTCGAAAATGTTGCTGAACCATCAAAAGATGTGGCAAATCATGAAGGTAAATCATTGGGAGATTTCCTTGTTTATAGCCAAGGTTATTTAGCTGATGGGGAGGCAAGTTTTTCTGCATTAAGACATGGATCAGGTCCTGCTATTAACTCGAGGCGTGTATCAAGTTTTGGGAGACATTCTGTTGGATCAGATAGCAGCACAACTAGCAACGGATCGTTTGCTTTCCCACTGTACTATTCTGCAACATCATCTTGTACTAGTTTCTTTTAGTTTTTCGAATCATTGTGACTGACATATTCCTTGTTTCGTTGTGTTGCAGCTTGCATCCGGGATGGTACAGCAGTCCAGTAAGAATGGTGCCTGTAGAAACCACAACTGATGTTCCGAAACAGAGACGTTGGAAGCAGGGCTTTCTCTGTTGCAATTTCTAATGTTCTTTATTAGTCAGATCTCTCTAGATCGATCAGTCATCCTTTATTACAACATTTTACTATAACAATCATGGATTTTGTGAAACTGATCTTTTTTGTTGCTGTTATGTTATGTCCGCTAGAGCAACCAAAAAGATTACAGACAAACGATCTTGTTATAGAGACGTTTGACTGTTTTTCTTTTGTTAGGGTTGGTAGTTCAAAAACTATAGACATAGTCATATTTGTGGTCTTAAAAGGCTGAATATATCAAATGTGAAACTTTTTTCTTACATAGTTACATCTTTGCTTCCTTATTTCTGATTTACAATGCAACTGTTTAGTTCTGTTAGTGGCGGATGGAGTCAATTCCCTTGACTCACTGGGCGAGCTAGTCAGAAATTTTACTAGTCAATACGAAATAGGGTTGGATATATCCCTCTACTTTTGTTTATAATTCCGTTGTACTTTTTAGCTATTTATACCCATACCGTTAGGCAAAATTTTATACCATTATTTGATGGAACCCACCACTCAAAACTCCCATACCCGACTCGAAAACCCGTCCTCCTTCAAGATGTACGTTTAACAGATGGTAGCTTCAATCAAATTCAATAGATGTACGTTTCTGATTTTGTTCCATTGGAGTGCTCACCGGTTTAGAACCTGAAAGTTTCAGTCCTGCGAAAAATCGGGGGGTTTTGCTACATTTTTTGGTTGAGTATGTTTCTAAACCTTTATTTATGTATTCCCCAATAATTTATTATCGATTTCACCTTTAGATCAATGTTTTAAATTGGAAAAAATTGGAGATTTTAGGTCCAAAGTTATGAAATTGTATTATGATTATTTAAAAGTCGAATTGAACTCCATTTTTAAGAAAATTTAGATTTGAGTTCCTTACTGTATGGGTAACCTAAATTTCAAAGAAAGTCTTTGTTTTGCCCTTGAGGGCTCAAGGTGTCAACTAGGACAAGAAGAGAAGTATAGAAAATTATGTTACCTTAAATAATTTAATCCTCTCATACATGCCTAAGGCTTGAATTAATTCCCCCTAAGGTATAATAAACATTGTTCTGCAATGCTAATTGCAACATTTCAGCGAACTCAACAAATAAAGTAAATCACACGACACTTAAATATTTTATTTTGATAAACTTATACAGAGAAAAGGAAAAGATTATGTTGAAAAAATAATTCAGCTAATTTTAATTAAGTAATTTATTTCATATATATTAATTTCAGTTAAAAAAGAAAATAAACTAGTGAAAGGTGAAATATAAATTATGGTAAAAAATTTATCAAGCAATCACATTATTTGTCAAAGTTGAAATGGCGACAATGGCGAGAGGAGAGTCTCTTTGTATCAACGTTTTCATAGCTAGAATGTGTGTTTCTCCTTAAAACCATAAAAAATCATCCTTTTCACCACCAATAAGGGAGAAATGTGTTTTATCCATTCTCAATTTTTCAATTAACATTACACTTCATCTTATAAGGCTTAACCATTAAAGAAACTCAACAATTGCCCACATGAATGAAAAATGGTTGTATGCATGAAAAACTATATAGTATACAAATAAGGATTAATCACATCTGAGTAAGTAGGTTTTCCTTTAAACTCTTCATAGAAAAAATACACCGGGTACACTTGGATAATCAATAGATTTGATCTTTGATGTCAATATTTTGTGTATACCTAGACAATATATTTCACATAGTTAACCCTTAATTGTTCTTGATTCTCATTATTATTTCTTTTAGTCATGAACACCACCTGATTTCATAAGTGTGTCGTCTGATTTGTCGACATTATGATTTGCAATTATAAGATTCTGCATGACGTCCTCATCACTTTCGAACCCAACAAGCGGTATCAGAGCACATGGTTCAAAGATCCGATGGCTCAATGATCTAATGCTTGAATGAGGTTGAAGACAGGTTCAAGTGGTTTCAAATTAATTTGCAACCAATTTGTTGATAAAGAAGATTTTTGTCTAGCTAATGTGGAGAAGAGATTTAAACCATATTTTCAACATTCATGTTGTTACATCTTTGAAAATAAAAATAAAATATGTTAAAACTATATTTAACCGATATATTTTAAACTTTATTTTTAATCATGACAAGCAGCAGTAATGAAAACTATGTGAAGAACAAAGATTATCATGCAGTTGAAGAAGACAAATCAAGTTTTATCAAGAAAATCCAGTAAAAAGGAGAGATTCTTTAAGGTTTTGCCCTAATTTTCTTACCATATTTGAATTTTAATTTTACCTTGAAGGAAAGTTAAAGCATTAACATAATTGATTTTACTTTTAAAAAAAGAAAATATAATTCCCTTCCATATAGGTGCTAGCTAGTAGTTTAGGTTAGAACAAAATATATTTTAAGAATATTTTTAGTCATTTTGCTTTTTCACCAGTCTTATCCGTAGTTATAAACACATACTCTATTGTAGAACGAGCAATATATGTCTGTATAGATGATCTAGACACTGTTCTTTCACTAATGATACAAATATATCCACGTATGAATTTCAACGGATAATTTGGTGATTCAATTTACATTATTATATTTCTCAATTATCGCAAGTTATTTGTTATAGTGAAATGCATAGCCTTGGGTGTGTTTTAAATATTTCAAAACTCATTTCATTATCATCCAATGAGTTTGATAAAGTTTACTTGTATACCGATTCGATTTACTTCTGACACAAGCTATCGAATCTCGTATAATTCATGATGAATAACAAAAAAATTTCAGCATTTGGGCATAGTCCAATTGAGATTTGCTTTGATTTTTGTTCTTCGTGAAAGAAAGATTTATGTTAATTGGAGTTTTTGTAATCTTGAAATCTAAATACTTGAATTTTTAGAGTATCATGCTAACGTAACGAGTTTCAGACAATACTAGACCTTGATGAATTCTATGAATTTTAATTTCTAGAATTAAATCGGCAATTCTTATCTTTCATATCAAATTTGCAAGTAAGCATATATTTAGTAGAAATTATGTAACAATGTTTTTACTCATTATTAATATATCATCAACATATAAGCAACTAATTACTATGTGTTTTGGAGTATTTTTTATGTACACATATTTATTATACTTATTAATCTTAAAGTCATTTGTCTGTTTGGTCAAATTTTGCATATTATTGTTTGAGCTTTTGTTTTATTTCATAAAGTCACTTAACAAATAAAGGTCGTTTGCTATGTCTTAAATTCTCTTAGTTAGGTATACTTTTTTCGTTTTTCTCTCAAGGTCGTTTAGATATGCATCACATTTCTATAATAAGGAGGATAAATATTCTTTTAGAAATTTAGCATTATCTGATTCAATTATCATATTAACATGAATGCTATGATTTTTTAATTTATGAATCAGAAAATGATATATTTTACTATTAGTTGCATATCATATGAAAATACAATCAATAATTTTTTAACCTTTTTGGATTTAGAAATTTGCATTTTAGGTAAAGTACACCTCCATAGTTTGAAATATTTGAAGTTGGGGTTCCTTTCTTTTCATTTTTCATATTAAATTATTACGACTCAACCCACTGGGCCGTGCAGACACCTATTCTAACATCTAAATAGGAGAACCCTTACTTCCCATTTAAAACGGGCAATGCAAAAAATTAATAAAAGATAGTCTAACATTCTACTTAATCATGGAAATACTCTTAACATGATTCAAAACAATGTCTTTCTGTAAAGAAGCACACTAACCACTCTCCAAGAAACTAGTCTAAACAGGTACAAGAGCTTCTAAGAGTACAAGTTATAAAAGAAGTAAAACACAACTTCCATCATAAAGGAAAGATGCGTAGAAATTAAACTGCCAGAGATCGTGCTGTAAAACATTACTGAATCCTAAAATTGGACTACGTCAAGTGACATAGCAAGACTAGTATTAGTACAAACAACACATACTGGTAGGCATCATTGGTCGACTCGAACCCACCACATAATATCATAAAAATAATCAAAGAAATATGACTTGAAGATAAAATTTGAACCATGATCCTCTTAGTCACCACTTTTACTACATGTAGTATTACCCTAGACCCCATATACTCTAACTCAAGTTCCCACACCTCATTTAGCTATCAACTCCACCATCTAGGTCATTCCACCTTCATATCAAATCATAACCTAACTCTTCTACCACATAGAAACTTTCCCAAATATGATAGCACTACTAACTCTGCTTACTAGCATACTATTCTCCCTCAAGCTCTCATGTCAACACCGTGGTCTTAATAACACTTCAGTTATACAAAATTATGAACAAGTAATCACACTTTAGCAAAATTGATATATATCGTTCTAATCACAATTACAAGGTAGCCCGTAGCACCAAGAATCCCTAATTATCTTCTACAATGTTTAACATGCAATTTAAATTTAAGCACGAACTACCCCAGCCTTTAAACACCACAACCCAACACACTTAAGGGACCAACATGTAACAATCGCATCACAAAGAATTAAGAGAAAAATGTCTGAAATATATTTGAACTTTGATCGAAATTATTGTAACAATACCGAAATTTGGAAAGGACATTTTATCCCCCCCCCCCCCCTGCACTATTTAATAGTGTATTTCAAAGGTACATATGTGTCCCACGTAGACACGTTACTATTATAATGATGCAATATTTATGATGTCCACTTGGACACATATATCCCTTTAAAATACACTATTAAATAGTGCAGGGGGTAAAAGGTCCTCCATAAAGTTTGGTATCGTAAAACAATAATTTTGACCAAAGTTGGAGTATTTTTCAGAGCTTTTTCCCAAGAATTAAATTTGGTTCTCTCATGGGATCCACACACAAATATTATGTACCAGTGAGGTACTCGGTCCAATAATAGTATGTACTGGTGCGAGACCTGATCTAATAATAATATGTATCAGTGTGGTATCCAATTCAATAACGAGTCAATCAAGAGATATCATGTACCAAGCGTAATACCCGAGTCAATCGTTAGTATGTACCAGGCGTGGTACTCGAGCAAACTGAAAATCACACATCACGATCACAACACTATCATAATGAATTAAAATCACATTTGTACACCCAAGTAAACACATTCATTGCATGTGATCGATAAGAAAATTCAATTGCAGTTTATACTTCTCCCATTCGTAGCCATACATTGTTCAAATAACACTAACAAAGTAGTTAGCAAGCATATATAACATAAACAAGAATCAAACAATCATCACCTACCTCAAATCAAGCTCAAAATGATTTATTAAACCTAAGATTTTCCCTTGTTATGAAACCTAACTTGCTCTCGGACTACACATAGTTAATCTAACACATAATCAGACCTAAATAACCTTAGTACACCCAGATTATATCCTAATCCCAAACTCCAATTTCATGATAATTCTACCCAAAGCAAAAATTTTCCACCAGTAAACCCATACAAACCCTCCCCTAAATATCATCATCATCATAGATTTCAAGGCTCTAGAATCAAATTATGAAGTTAGGAGAGTGACTTGCTTACCATTACTGATGATAATGATCGAAAACAGATAAAATTTGCCGTAGATCTCATCTGCTCTTCCCCAAAACGTAATAGTCAAATAATGAGTGATTTTGGGAGATAATTAAAAAAAAAGAGTGATTTTGGGAGATTTTTAGCATTAACTGTGACTAATCCTTCTATAGCGGTCCAATCCCGCTATAGAGGTGGCGTTGTAGCGGAATATCTTGCTATAGAAAGAATTAAATACACCTATTATAGCGGTGTATCACCTACTATTGTCTCTTACATGGGACAGAAGACTCAGAAATCCTCCAAAATTAGCATATTTTGCAATACACCTTCAAACCTTGACGTTCCACACCAACTCCTTCACACCAAGTGTTATCGGGAGTTATATTCACTCAAGTTCACTTCTAAAAAGTCCTATAGTCTCCTTAACGTCTTAGAAACAAGGAAATTAAACTTTACTTAGAAGTTTCCCCAAATTGCCCTAGACCTCATCTTGTTCAGATTTCATTCGAGTCTAGCCTAGCATGAAATTTTTAACTCACAAATACAAAAAAAAAAAAATCTCACTCATTTTTTTCACTAATAGTTTACCCATAATGACGAGGGAGGCCGTTACACTTTAACATGCTTGAAAGAGGTTTAAATAATTTTGTACTACTAAACTTAGCAATCTAAGCTGAGATCTAAGTTCAGTGAGTTCTTCAATTAAGAGTTAAACTAATTACAACACAAGGATGGCTCTCTATAGATTTCAGTTTCAACGATCTCACGTTTGTCACTTGCCAGTCCAATATGTTCCACATATAATCTAGAGAACACTAGTCTTGTTAGGGATGATAAACCTATTACTTTGCTTATAACAATTACTTAGGGTGACTCGAGTTTCTACAAACTATTTATTACTTTTAATATTTTGGACAGTGAGGTAAGGAGTTTATTCCCAAACTCAAAGATTTGTGAAACATAGCAGAGCATTCTTATTGTCCAGTCAAATCTCAAAAATTATTATTAACATCTAGATACTTATTCAGTTGTGAAAAAATTCCACTTATAACGATATAATTGTTTGATTTTAATTCATTTTAGTGACTTTTTATTTTGAAGTTATCAGTTAATGTGTAATGACCTGGAAGGTCAATTTTGGAAACTTTCATAAAATTTCTATTTTACTTCTTCATAGTTGCTCCGAGTCATGTTTGATAAAACTGTGAAGTTGGTTTGGGGATATTGTTGAAACATTATGATTTTTGGAAGTTTTGAGTAGTGGAACTTTTACTTTCATAAAAGATCCTTCCTGTAATTTTAATTGAGAATTTTTAACTATTTGTGTAACTATAGTTACTTTAATGGGAAAATTGCGCATTATAGAAAACTATTAATTCAAAATAAATGTTATAGCTACAGTTTAATTTAATTTCAACTCACAACAAAACTAGGCAAACCTCTTGGCTGTCCTACCTCCTTTATCATTGAGCAGTCATTTAGGGGCCTTAGTTGGTGATCCGGGCAGTTTCCCTCTCGACAATGAAGCTTATCCCCCATCGTCTCACTAGCCGACCTTGAGCCCTCTTTGTTTTATTTGGAAAATGTATTTTGACTGGTTTAGAGTCGCCACTTAATTTTTAAGGAAAATTAAGAAAACTATTCATTTTCAATAGATTAAAACAGGAATCTAGTGAAAACTATTAAGGGGGTTCGAGGTTCCTATTAATATTCTAGGAAGGTTTTAAAAGCACCTAGAATATCCGCTAATGCGGTTATCCGACAACTAATTTATTTGGCTAAAGTAGTTTAACTTAATTTGGTTGAACAAATTTTGTGGTTAGGACCATTTTAAGGGAGAAACAAAAAAATGTCGCACTATTGTTTAAATGAAGTATTTTGTAAACTTACTTATTTATTTATTTTAAAGTCGAGTGAGAAACGGCTAATTTAGTTAGGTGGTTAATTCAAAATGGGTGTTTTTTGGGGATTTGAATGTTTTCGACCTTAAGGTTAACAATAAATATTAACAAGCAAATAAACATAGTAAGACAAAGAGGGAAAGAGATTTGGGCCCAAATTTGGTTTTCCTGTCTGCCTGGGCCAGAATTTGGGCCCATTTTTGTTTTGGGCCTTCGACCCATTTAAGTCATTTGGTACCTGTCCTAAACTAACATAAAGAAATATATTTTTATCTTTGGGCCTTACGCCCAATTCTTTCACCTGTCCTAGACTTCTAACAAGATAATAATGAATAAAATGACAAGGGCTTAGGCCCAAAATAACAAAATACAATTTCTAAAATTTAGGCCAATTTTCCCTCTTTCGTATACACTAGATGTATACTAGTGTATACGATCTTGTGTATCTGGTCCGAACCCTGTTCACCAAATTTTCAGGGGGGTCTGACTCGATACAAGAATTTCGGGGCCTCCATGGCCCCCTTGGAAATGCGAAGATACAGTCCGTAGGGACTTGGACAGATTTTGCATACAAAAACAAATAAAATCATATTAGCACAGGATGACGAAATAAAATAAAA
Organism: Solanum stenotomum; assembly: GCF_019186545.1. Lineage (NCBI taxonomy): Eukaryota > Viridiplantae > Streptophyta > Magnoliopsida > Solanales > Solanaceae > Solanum > Solanum stenotomum. The sequence continues at coordinate 89,250,279 of NC_064282.1, forward strand.
TGAACAACATTAAGCTGACTGATAATTCGGCATGACGAAATCATAATAAAATATTTAAGGACTAATCTAACAAAAAAAAACGAAAGACTTAGCCAATTACTCGTTACTACCTACAATGACAGAATGGACAAAAATTGTTCTGATTCACACCCACAGATACTACTAATTTTATTATTTATTTATTTCATTTTTTATAGAAAAAAAAAAAGGCCAAACTATACCACCTGTGTCATTCAAGCAAGAAACCAAAACTAAAAGTATAAACCAGACACCATGGGCAAATATGACGTGCAAATTATGAGCAAATTCTATTTCGACCTCAGCCCATTCCCGATTTCCGTGACATACCCTCAAATTAACATGCTATTAAATGAAGTGTCAAGAATATGCACACAATACGAACAAACAAAGCCATATGAAATTAATATTGGGGCAGTAACAAATCTTGTAAAATTGGCAAATTGAGAGATGGCATAGTAAGAAAAAATAAATTTAGACCAAATCAAAACAAACTAAGCATTCTGGTCATTATAGTGCACTTCCTATATAATTTTCCCTTTATTTTTAGTTAATTAATTTTTTCTTTTGAATGAACTCATAACGTCCTAATAAAAAAGCTAATTAGAGGGATTGTAGGCAACAAGAAGACAAGAATGACAACATGTTGTTCAAAATTTCCAAAGAAATATCAACCGAAATTTACAACGAACAGGTTTTGACAAAAGGAAATGGAACAGCGAGATAAGGTAAACATGGATATGTTAAGGTGGAAAAGGTATCGTATATTTAGAGCAAATATATGGCATCAATGCCTAGCACAAAAGAACCCAGAGCTAAATAGACAATAGCGCAACACAGAGCTTCTATATCAGTTAGTTGTCAAGCTTTTGCCTTACTTGTTTTCAAGAAAACAATGTAAAAGAGAGAAAGAAAAAGAGCTTCTGGAGCTTCAAGCCGGCAAGATACGAGAAAAAAAATAATAATAATAAAAAAAATTCATTATAGCCAAACAAAACACATAAAGCAAAAAAAAATCGCAGCTAATTCAAACTCGAGAAGTAGAGAGACCACGACATTGAGCATAAATCTACAAAAAAAAAACTTTAACTCCATATTACAACTAACCCGGTGAAATGACTAAGAACATATACATCATGCCGAGGTATTACGAATTAAACAGTGACTAACAGCCGACTAATCACAAACTAAAAGCATTTCAAACATTAACAGTCATTTCAAGATGGAAAGAACATTATGAAGAAGATAATACCTTCTTCCGGGCAGCGGACTAGGACGGGACGAGCGAGAAGGGCAGCGAGCTTTCACCACTATGTGAACTCGAATGCAGACAGCGATCAGGAAAACAAGGCAGAATGTCAAACCCAAAATATTGAAACTAATTATCCTTTCTTGAAGTGTATACTAGCTATTTTTTCTTGGGTTGATCTAGGTGTTTTTTTTTTTGCTCAAAAAAGACCTCTCCTTGTAGCTAACAAAGCAAATATATATAGAAGGGAATCACTAGGGTTTCGAGTTTTGGAGGGAAGAGGCTGAAAAAAAACAAAAAAAAAAATTCGGATAGGCAAGGGACCATTTCGAAATTTGAACTCCCAAACTTTCACCATTCGGGGTAAACATCTTTTCTTTGCAATTTCGCCCAATTCCAAAAGGGGAAAGGGCGAATCGACGTTCCGAATTGATTCACCCGTCCTTGGGCGCAACGCGGCTCCATCCCACAGCCCCAAGGACGAAGCAGCAGCTGAAATCGCGGAAAAGTTGTACAAGATAGTACCAGCCTGAGGAAGAAGATGTTGGGATTTCGCTTTTCGTCTATCGTCGTTGCAGTCGTGAAGACGTCGCTGTGGGTTCTGTGAACTCGCTGTTGCGTGTTCTCACGTGAGGTGCGTACAAGGGTCGGTTGGTCGTCCACGCGCTGCTGGAATTTTAGGATCTCTGGTTGTTGTTTCTGGTTTGCAGCGCTGGCTGCTGTTCTGGAAGAAGAAAAATACGGGTTTGGGCCATTTGTTTTTGGTATTATTTGGAGTTGAAAGGGGCTGGGTTGGTTGGAATTAAAATAGGAAATTAAGTGGGCTGGAAAAATGGAATGGGCTGATGGGTCGACTGACCCAATTTTGATAAAAAAAAATTGAATTAAGGTGAGGTTAAAATTGGCTAGAGGTGTGGTATAAAATGACTAAATGGATTGCAATTATGGCCATATAAAATTCAAAACATAGCCGAATCGAGTTAATTTAGTGTATCCGGCTAGAATTTAAATACGATGAATTAAACTAATTAATTAACGGGCTTCTTAATTTTAACGAGATAAAAATACCTAATTCGGGAATATTAACTAATATTAAGTGAGATAATTATCAAAACATTTTAAACAAGTAAAATCACTTCTCTTTATTTTATTTTATTTTTTTATTTTGAATGCTCGTAAGAAAATGCAACAATCACATACAAAATTTATATAACAATATTATATTGTTTAAAAAATTATAAACATGACTAAAATTTCTTTAAAAATTAGAAAATAATTTATTTACCTTTTTGAGTTTTGTAAAACTAATTATTCCAATTCATTGAAAATTAAGAAGCTCGAAAATTCATCTTATCGGGGAGGGTCAAAATTAGGTGTCAACAACTGTCCCTCATTTACTTGGATTGATGCAAGAAATTCGAGGAAAATAAAATTGACTAATCCAATTTTGACCGACCACATCTCCATCTTTAAGGAGGGGATTTTGATACGAACTTTAGGAATCATGGCCGAACCCTGGAAATGGGTTGCCCACATATCTCAGGTTATATGAGAATTATGGCCACTTGTAGCTCAATACGCTTGATTTGACGCACGATTTTGAAAAAATTCAAAAGTTATTCCGATATCAAATTATGAAGAGACCGAAACACTTGGGAAGAAGATTTAAGGGAGAATGTTGGAACACGGCCGAGTTTTCAACAATGATCCCGCCTACATATCCTCAACTCAAGGAATCAGGCTACTTGTAGTTCGACTCGATCGGTTGGAAAGGAAATCTATTATGCTAGATCACCTTTGGTTCCGGAAAAGCGACAAAGTGTGTCGAGTATGAAAAGGAGGCTTGCAATCTCTTAGTCATGAATGTGGTGCACTTCACACCCCTAACTAAGAACTTACACGGACATAATTTCCAAAGCTCTTGGTGCATCGTCACTCAGATTGGAAAGTTGCTTCCGGTAGAGACCAAAAATTTCTGGATGCGAAACTGAAACTGACAAACCTAAGAAAAACCCACATGTCTTCTGATAGGGGTGTGGCTTGATTGTGATGGAAGTCGCTCCTCTGCTCGCGTCCTAAGAGTTTGGCACTCCTCTTTGGACTGTGTCCCAGTTCGCTGCTAAGAAAAAGTTCCACGTTGTGCTGCATCCCTTTTGATGTCGTCCGCACCTGTGGTTTATTTTGAGAATTCATCCTTTGGGATACTCTCGACAAAGACTGAGATAAAACTCATTAGCGTAAAATATGTAATTCAAATGGAGGGATAGTGTCTTTTACCATGTTGACACTTAATTGCTCTCCTTGAACATTTGACGTCAACTTATCGGGTTTGACGTGAAACAAATAAAGTTTGTGTCTTATATTTGCAATATAATCTTCAATGTACTCTTCCTTTGATGTCAAAGTAATAAAATAGTTTGATGCAATATGTTGACGGTTCTCTTGATTTCATTGTTTTTTTTTTTTGCCAAGAAAATGATGCAGGTGATGTTGATTTTTCTTGCGATGGGTAAATATTTCTCTTGCAATGCATAAATTCCTTTCCCGCGATGCATGAATCTCTTTCTCGTGATGCATTACGTTTTCTCTTGCTATGGATGGTTTCTTCTTCTTGCCATGCATAAATCTCTTCCCCGCGATGCATGGCTTCTTTATCTCGCAATGCATGACTTTTTCCGCGATGCATGAATCTTCTCTTGCGATGCATGAATTTTCCGCGATGCGTGACTTCTTTTCCACGATGCATGACTTTTCCGCGATACATGACTTCTTTTTCGCGATGCATGATTTCTTTTTCTTGCTATGTATGAGTCTTCTCTCTCGCAATGCATGACTTTTTTTCCGCGATGCATGATTTCTTTCTCTTGCTATGCATGAGTCTTCTCTCTTGCAATGCATGAATTTCTTTTCTCGCGATGCATGAATCTCTTTTCCGTGATGCATGGATCTTCTCTTGCAATGCATGAATCTTTTCCCGCGATACATAAATCTTTTTCTCGCAATGCATGAATCTTTCTTGCAATGCATGGATCTCTTCTTTCGCGATGCATGAATCTTTTTCCTCTTGCAATGCATGAATCTCTTTCCTCTCGATGCATGAATCTCTTTCCTTGATGCCTTCCTGGTACCGAATGAAGATAATGCTTCACCGAGCAACATAGGTAATCTTCTGGGTATCTTCTGGGACGGCGGTATCATCTCGATCGACAATATAAATAAAAATGACCCTCGAAGTAGTAGTATCATCTCATTTAACAAATAAATGACTCTCCGGATAGTGATATCGTCTCAATTGATAATATAAATAAAAATGACCCTCGGAGTAGTAGTATCATCTCATTTAACAATATGAAATAAATGACTCTCCGGGTAGTGATATCGTCTCAATTGACAATATAAATAAAGATGACCCTCGAAGCAGCGGTATCATTTCATTTGACAATACAATATAAATGACTTTTCGAGTAGTGGTATCGCCATGTCTGATAATGTGATGCGGAAAAATTCTTCCAAGTATCTTTAGTTGCTGGAAAATAAAAATATGGCTCTCTTCGTGGATTTCGTTTGTTCCATCTCTGAACATAATTGCATGTTCGTTGTGAACCTTGCCTTGCTGAGAATTTGAATAAAGTAATGCTACTCATATTCCCAATTCGTGATATAAGAAGCATAAAATATTTTCCTGCATCCACAGAAAAGTTGTCAATTTGGAGAGCTTTTCGCCCTTTTGACTTCTCTGTATTTATTGAATGGAAAAATATGTCAATCTTGAGAAAAACCTATGGACCTGTATCCACAAAAAAATTGTTAGTTCTTTACAAAATGAACTGATATGTGTCAATCTTTTCGGTTGTCTGCTCATTGTCTTGCTATCTCCGGTTGATTTCTCCGATCTCCCGCTTCTTGATAGATAAGACAAAATGTTTTTTATGCAAAAATAATTAAAACACGAAGGAAGAGCTTATAAGGAAAATAGATTTTCAAAAGTAATGTTTTGAAAAAGTCACTGCCAAATGTCATGTCACGTCAAGTTTAATGAACGTCATTCGGAGTTTGTGTTTTGAGATCTGTCTGGTTACTTGTTGGGAAGTATTCAAAGTTGTTCTAAACTTCCGATGAACTTTGTTGAAATTTTGAGGCCATCCTCAAAATTTCTGTCCCAGTTAACTATCTCGGTTTATCTTTAACCATTGGTGAGCAAATCACGGAATTTTTGAGATCTTCTCAAAAATTATGTCCGAGTTGCAAATCTCAAAGTAACTTCAGTCTCAACTTTGTTGGAGAGATCTTCTTTTTGAGAATTTTTGAGTCCCTCTCAAAAATTCTGTCCCAGTTTCTATTGTAAAGAGAAATAGAAATCCTATGGGAAATATGACCGAACCCTTGTGGCGCCTACGTATCCCGTTGAGGTAGGAATCAGGTCAAACGTAGTTCCCCCAAGGATTAACAAAAGTAGGAATTTTACAAAGAAAGCGACCGAGGCCGACATAGGCTGCCTACGTATCTCATTCTTGAGAATTCAGGTCGAACGTAGTTCAAATACTAAAGAAAATATTTAAAAGGGATAAAGGGGTAACCGAGGCCAACATAGGCCGCCTACGTATCTCATTCTTGAGAATTCAGGTCAGACGTAGTTCATTACAAGAGGGATAAAATTCTAACATAGACAATTACAAGCAAATGACAGTAATATAAACTGAAACTTCACACGTAGTATCTCTTGACAACATCTGAGTTGATTGGTTTCGGCCATTCGGTGTCATCCATCTCCGACAGGATCAAGGCACCTCCAAATAACACTTTGCGAACCATGTAGGATCCTTGCCAATTTGGTGCAAATTTCCCTTTGTACTCATCCTGATGAGGGAAAATGCGTTTGAGGACCAACTGACCAACCTCAAACATTCTGGCTCTTACTTTCTTGTGGAAAGCACGAATCATTCTCTGTCGATATAGTTGTCCATGACAAACAGCAACCATTCTCTTGTCGTCAATCAGTGTTAACTGATCAATATGCTTGCGAACCCATTCAGCATCACCTAACTCAGCTTCTTGGATGATTCTCAACGAAGGTATTTCAACTTCTGCAGGTATAACTGCTTCTGTTCCATATACCAACAGATATGGAGTAGCTCCAACTGATGTTTTGACAGTCGTTCGGTAACCCAACAAAGCATATGGCAACATTTCGTGCCAACCTCTGCGATTATCAATCATTTTCCTCAGAATCTTCTTTATGTTCTTGTTGGTGGCTTCTACAGCTCCATTCATTTGGGGACGATAGGCGGTTGAGTTTCGGTGAGTGATCTTGAATTGTTCACATATCTCTCTCATCAAGTGACTGTTGAGATTCGCTCTATTATCAGTAATGATAGATTCTGGTACTCCAAACCTACATATCAGGTTGTTGCGAACAAAATCAGATACAACTTTCTTGGTTACCGATTTGTATGAAGCTGCTTCTACCCACTTGGTGAAGTAGTCAATGACAACCAAAATGAATATGTGTCCGTTAGAGGCAGCTGGCTCTATTGGACCAATGACGTCCATGCCCCAAGCTACAAATGGCCAAGGTGAACTTATAGCATTGAGCTCATGAGGCGGTACTCGAATCAAATCACTATGCACTTGACATTTATGACATTTTTGCACAAATTTGCAACAATCGTGTTCCATAGTCATCCAAAAATAACCGGCTCGGAGGATCTTCCTTGCCAAAGTGAGCCCATTCATATGAGTACCACAAACTCCGGCATGTATCTGATCCAGAAGTTTTGCAGCTTCATTAGCATCAACGCATCTGAGAAGACCTAAATCTGGAGTCCTCCTGTAAAGGATTTCTTCACTTGCAAAGAAATTGAGGGTCATGCGGCGTATCGACTTCTTTTGGTTGAACGTTGCATTCTCAGGATAAGTCCCGTCCTCTAAATACTTCTTGATGTCAAAATACCAAGGTAAATCATCTGGTTCCGCTTCAACGTGCGAACAATGGACAGGCTGTTCTATTACCTCTACATCCAATGGATCAATATAACTTGTATCCGGATGCTTAATTATTGATACGATGGTGGCAAGAGCATCGACCAACTCATTCTGTGTCCTAGGAGTGTGTCTGAACTCAATCTTGCGAAATCTCTTACACAACTTCTGTATATAACGCACATACGGTGTGATCTTTGGGTTTTTCACGGCCCATTCTCCTTGAACCTGATGAATCAGCAAATCTGAATAACTAGCAACTCGTGAACATTCATATCAATTGCCATCTTCAGACCGAGGATACAAGCTTCATACTCTGCCATGTTGTTCGTGCATTCAAATCGGAGTTTAGCCGCCATTGGATAGTGTTGACCGGTTTTTGACACTAAGACCGCTCCGATTCCTTTCCCTTGATGATTTGCCGCTCCATCAAAGAATACTCTCCACCCGGGGTACGCTTCAGAAATATCTTCACCCACGAATGAAACTTCCTCGTCAGGAAAATAGGTCTTGAGCGGTTCATACTCCTCATCAACTGGATTCTCTGCAAGATGATCGGCCAAGGCCTGTGCTTTTATCGCCTTTTGAGTCACATACACAATGTCAAACTCACTCAAAAGTATTTTCCATTTAGCCAGCTTCCCAGTCGGCATTGCTTTCTGGAAAATATACTTCAATGGGTCTATTCTGGAAATCAGGTATGTGGTATAAGAAGACAAATAATGTCTTAACTTCTGAGCAATCCAGGTCAAAGCACAACATGTCCTTTCCAATAGAGTGTAACGAGCCTCATATGGAGTGAACTTTTTGCTCAAGTAATAAATGACTCGCTCTTTCTTCCCAGTTTCGTCATGTTGACCAAGCACGCATCCCAATGCATTATCTGAGACAGACAAATATAACAATAATAGACACCCTTCTCGCGGAGGGACCAACACCGGTGGATTGGACAAATAGTTCTTGATAGCATCAAAAGCCGTTTGACATTCTCCGGTCCACTTAGTCGATACATCTTTTTTCAATAACTTAAAGATAGGCTCACACACCACAGTGGATTGAGCTATGAACCGACTGATGTAGTTCAACCTTCCCAAAAAACTCATCACCTCTTTCTTGGTCTTTAGAGGAGGTAATTCTTGGATCGCCTTGATCTTGGAAGGGTCAAGCTCAATGCCCCTCCTGCTGACTATAAATCCCAACAACTTGCCAGCTGGCACTCCAAAAGCACATTTGACGGGATTTAATTTCAAATTGTATCGGCGTAAACGATCAAAAAATTTCCTCAAGTGAGTCAAGTGATCCGAACTCTCGCAGGACTTGATTATGACATCATCTACATACACCTCGATCTCCTTGTGAATCATATCATGAAAAATGGTCGTCATAGCCCTCATATAAGTAGCACCGGCATTTTTTAGACCAAAAGGCATCACCCGATAATGATATACACCCCAAGGCGTGATAAAAGCTGTCTTTTCTGCATCTTCTTCGTCCATCAGGATCTGGTGGTAACCCGCATAACAATCCACGAATGACTGCATCTCATGCTTAGCACAGTTATCAATGAGAATATGAATATTTGGTAACGGAAAATTATCCTTCGGGCTTGCTTTGTTGAGATCTCTGTAGTCAACACAAATTCTGATTTTTCCATCTTTCTTGGAAACCGGAACAACATTAGCTAACCAAGTCGGATACTGCGTCACTTCCACTACTTGGGACTCGATCTGCTTTGTAATCTCCTCTTTGATCTTCAAACTCAACTTAGGCTTGAACTTTCGAGTCTTTTATTTTACTGGACTGAAATCTGGATTGATCGGCAACTTGTGGGACACCATATTTGTGCTCAGCCCTGGCATGTCTTTATAAGACCAGGCAAATACATCAATGTACTCCCTAAGCAAGTGAACCAGGTCTCTTCTCTGAGCTTCCGTCAGATGGACACTGCTTCTTACTTCCTTAACACATTCATCATCTCCGAGATTCACAGTTTCGGTCTCTTCCAAATTTGGCTTATGTTGATTTTCGAATTGTCGAAACTCTTCAGCAACATGTTCGGGAACCTCATTTTCTTCTTCATATTCCTCACACTCATCATCACCTGCCTCATTTTGTTCACTCGGTTCATGACATGACATGACATTGGCAGGTTTTAAATTAATATTACTGAAATCATAAACAAACAAAGTTAGGAAAGTAAAATATAAACAGATAAGTAAACAAACAAATTTGATAAAAGAGGCTTTTCATTTGAATTGAAAGACAAGCACAAACTTTGGCCATGGCCGAGGGCCATTTTGCCTTTTGAAACATCACAAGGGAATTTAAAAACTTCAAACAAATAAAACTGCATAAAGGGTGGGTCTCGGGCCTCTTCCGGACTACCACCGATTTTAAAACAAATAAAGACACATGTCTTTTCTACCCAGATGAGCGGGAAATCAGGAGTGGCGTGAAGGTCCAATTTTGCAATCGCTCCTCAGGCTCTGCATCACGGATGCCTGATGTCCCAGCCTCTTCCTCAATGACCGCATCAATCTCTTCAAAGAGGCCACAGATTCCTTCCCCGAGACCATCATCATTGACATATCCTCGCACCGGGAATGACTGGTACAGATGAGGAATTGGCCTGGCCAATGCTTGATCAACATTCTTGTTCTTCATCTCTGCTTCGTCATCTGTTGGGACATATCCCAAACCAAACTTTGCTCCTTTGGCGGGAATTTGGATAGGCTCGACGATTCCTTGGAAATGTTTTCCCAATCCAAAACCTGGTTCGAAACCATTCTGGAGCATAACAGTAGCGATCATCTTGTACACTACAGGCATAGGAGGCTGTGGAGCTAAGTCATCACCGGTGGCATTTACCAGCTCCACCGCGTAGAAATCACAACCTCGAGAGACATCATCAACGATCGGTGCATACCCGTTGGAATGACTGCCTTCACCATAAATGACCAATTCTTTGTCCTTCCAAACAAACTTCATTAGTTGGTGAAGGGTAGAAGACACAGCCCCAGTCATATGAATAAACGGTCTTCCCAGAAGCAAGTTGTAACTGGTGTTGATATCCAACACCTGGAACTCCACATTAAAATCCACAGGACCCACCTGGATATCCAAGTTTACTGCACCCAATGTGTCTCTTTGCACTCCATCAAAGGCCCTCACATTGACTTGGTTCTGGTGAAGCTTTCCCAAGTCGAATTTCAGTTGCCTCAGAGTCGAAAGTGGGCAAATATTAAGACCAGATCCGTCATCGATCAAGACGTGATTAATTATCTTGTCTCGACACATACAAGTGACGTGCAGAGCTTTGTTGTGCATCCTCCCTTCAAAGGGTAGCTCTTCGTCACAGAAACTGATTCGGTGTCCTCGGATGACCTGGTTTATCATGGCTGCTAAATTATCACTGTTAGTACCCACAGACACATAAGTATCATCCAAAGCCTTCATCAACGCTTGCCTATGCAGTTGTGAGCTCATCAACAAAGCCCATACAGAAATCTGAGCTGGTGTCTTCTCCAAATGCTTCACAATTGAATAATCTTTCGGCTGCATCTTTCTCTAGAACTCCTCGGCTTCAGCTTCACTAATCGGCCTTTTAGTCTGATCCTTTTTCTGCCCTCCTTGGGCCAATTCTTCCGGTGTGTAGCACCTACCAGATCTGGTCATGCCTTGAGTAACAGCCGTTTCAATCACAAATTTTGGTCGAGTAAAAGTTTCTCTTGGCACCAAGGCAACAACCTTCTCGGGTGTCAGAATCACAAACTCTTTCTTCTCTCTAATGCTCAATGAAGCTACAGCCCTTTCTAGTTCATCAGGAGCAATCGGAACTATTGCCTTCGTCACGCACAAATCATCATCTGTCTTTATCATATTGATAGTGGCACCTCCATGATTTGGCAAAGGATTACTATTGACATTGGGCGCAACTGTCTGAAGAGAGACCACATTCTGGTCAATCAGGTCTTGGATCTTATGCTTCAGGTTGATACAGTCCTCAGTATCATGTCCAACACTGTTGGAGTGATACGCGCACCTCTGATCAGGTCTGTAAAACTTTGAGCTAGTGTCAACCGGCTTGGGCCCCACTGGATGAATATACCCTGCTGCAGTTAATCTCTCGAACAACTTTGTTCGACTTTCAATAAGCGGAGTGAAAATTCTAGCAGGCTTCTTCTCAAATCTAGGACGGGAGGGATCATAATTGCCTCGTTGAGGGGGAGGCATTTGGCGATAATTTGGAGCATTCAGACGGGGGGCTTGATATCTAGGATATGAGTTGGTTTGGTAGTTTGGTTGTTGAGCTTGGTAGTTCGAAGGGGTATTTTGGTAGAGTGGAGCTGTGGTTTGATACATTGGGGAAGGCGTTTGGTAATTCGTCTGAACGTTGGCACAGTTAGGGGCGGCATTTCGGTAGTGATGAGATGGAGTCTGGTAAACTGGAAGGGGAGTTTGGTAGATAGTAAGGGGAGTTTGGTAGTTAGGAGGGGGTATATTTTGATAGTTGGGAAGAGGGGTATTTTGGTAGCTGGTGGGAGGGGTATTTTGGTAATCAGCCTGTGCATAACAAGTCGGGTACGAACTCTATGAAGGTCGAGAACGACCTTGGTATGATGATGACTTCTTCGGGGTCTTCCTCCCCTCATAAGAGATAGAGGACACATCCTCTCTTTTCTTCTTCAACAAGCCCGAAGATCAGGGCGAGGCAGCAACACGGGCAATCTTCCCGGTTCTCAATCCATCTTCGATAGTCTCACCTACCTTGACTATCTCAGTAAATTTTGCTCCAACGAGCAACATGATTATGTTATAATATTCGGGCTCCTGCACCCACACAAACACTCATGGGAGGTCTAACTCTAGCCGCCTCCTTTCGCCATCTATATTCGAACTCTCGGTAACTTTCAGTCGACTTCTGCTTCATCTTCTCCAATGAGTAATGGTCAGGAACGATCTCCACATTGTAAGCGAATCGTTCGATGAAGTCCTTAGCCAGAGCGTTCCAGCTAGACCACTGTTTCGTCTCATGAGACGTAAACCATTCTAGAGCCTCTCCGTTCAAACTTCGGCTAAAAAACCGCATTAACAAAACTTCGTCTCTGCCAACTCCCACGAGTTGGTCACAGTAGGCCCTCAAGTGTGCTAAGGGGTTCCCCGTTCCTCCGAAGATGTCGAATTTTGGCACCTTGAACCCTTCTGGGAGGTCCAAATTCGGGTGAATGCACAGGTCTTCATAGCTCAATTCGGCGACCTCAGGAATGCAGTTCAGCTCCTTCATGGCTTTTCTAATTTCCCCCTTGATATCTATCTTGGCGTTCTCTTCCTTTGACCTCCACTCTCTCTCCCTCTCCTTATAGTGGTCGAGCTCCGAACCATGGACATCATGCTCGTTGGGGACTGGTATTTGGGAAACAACTTTTTGCGGTAGTGGTGGAGCGATAGAGGGACTCTGGCCATTTAGAGGGGCGTGATAGTTTTGGGGATAAGTCTGCGGGTTGGTGTACAGGTTTTGGTGAATGAGGGAAGTGCGTGGGTTATTAGCGTTTTGGCTGTGGGGGGGAAGGCTAGTTTGGTGGTTTGCATTAGGGGGAAGGAGTGGTGCTTGGAGGTTGGTATTTTGAGGAGGGGGTGGTGTTGGATAAGAGGCTGAGGCGTAGTAGGGGTTTTGGGTGGTAAGGTCAATGATGGAGGGATTACGAGCAGGACTTGAAGGCGGGTTCTGAACTTGTTCCACGTTAGGAAGGGGAATTTGAGCTGGAGGTCTTCCGTCTGGTTGAGTGTTGACAGAAAAAATCGGAGGAGGCAAATCTTGTTTTCTCTGCATCTCGACCCTCATCTCAGTAATTTGTTGCATCAACTGTAGGATCAGTTCATTCTGATTAGCAAGGGCGGGCTGAGCCACCACGACATCAGTAAGGCTGGTTTCTTCATTGTTATCACCCATTGCAGCTTTTCCCTTTTGTAAACTTTGATTAGGGAAGGAATCTGTAGGACCTTTAGATCTAGTGAAATAGGGATGATCGGCCAGTGTATCAACACAGATCAGTTCTGACTACCTGTAGAGAAAAACAACTCAAAGGAAAATCTGTCAGTATTAGTTATGGATGAATAATGCAAGATATCACATAAAAAGCAGATAAACACATAGAAGTTGCTTCGTTTGAGGACACGTTAACCCACGAGTAATGGGGACTGATTTTTGAACAAGCAGGAATTTGCTCGTTTTATTTTGGGGCTAGTGACTCAGAAAGGCTAAATCGCATTGAGCTAAGGTCTTCTTTCTGCATCTTCTGGCATCTGTTGATCTGGACTCACTATTTCCTTGTAGAATGAAAGAGGAAAAGAAAATTTGTAAAAGATAGGGGCTGGGCCTTGAAAAGCTGCCTACGTATCCCCGAAGGAGAATTCAGGCCCTGTGTAGTTCGAATACAAAGGAAATTTCATTTTCATTCAGTCATTTCTGGTGATTACAAGGAAAGTTAAAAAACAGATAATAAAGCGTCCTAAAAGATAGATGGTGCCTTCACTGAAGCTTCTTCCTCTGACTGCCGTATTAGCCACGGGGGATAAACTCAACTTGAATCTTTCCCATGTTGACGAGGGATTCCACGTCATAGCGAAACTTGAGGCACCTCCCAATGTTGTGATCGATGGCATCATGATAAGGGCAGGGCTTCCAGATCTCAATTCCAACGGGATCGATTGCTTCGTCATCCTTTCTGATAGAGGCCAAAACTCCTTTTTGAACTAACAGACTGTAGATGTCCAGCAAAGTTTTCTTGAAAGGCGTGAAGTAGTGACAATAAAACAAAGTGTGCTCAGTAACCGGCATATTAGGCTCCTGTTGGTCACAGGTAAGGACGGTGTTTCTACCCCACATATACAGGATCTCCCCAATGTTGATCAGGTTGCGGATCGCTGCCTTAAGCTCCACACATTCCTCTATAGTGTGTCCTCTTTGGTTCGGGTGGTAGGCGCATGTCTTTTGAGAGCTTTCATGCCCAAACCCAAAAGTGGTTCCTTCGAGAGGCTTCAACATACCTGACGCCTTAAGGTGCTCGTAAATGAGAGCACACGGCACGATTCTTGCCCCCACACTATGTGTCGGCTCATAAGCCGGGAGAGTGATCTTTTGGTCCCCTCCTTTCAGACGTCCCAAGAAGGGAGGCATATAGATGATTTCCTCATCGACATCTTCTTCAGTAGCTCCAGGGTGAGTTTCTTTTGGACCACTATTGGCTTCTTGATTGAAGAAAGAGCATTTCCTGCGTGTCTTCTGAAGTCTCATAGTTGCATCTTTGAAGGCATCGCGTTTCTTCCGCACATCAACTGTCTTTTTACTTATAACATCGCATTTAGTCATCTTTGCTGCCAATTCCGCGTCTAGTGCCGCATTTGCTGCTTGTGCGACCGGGGTGGCAAACTCCACTTCTATTCTCCTTTCTCTGGTTTCTTGGATCTCTCACCTGAGCCGCTGCAACTCCATCCTCAAATCCTCCTCGGTTAGCTCTATGTCGATACCCTTGCCTTTTTCCATCTTAGCGGCAATGTCACCTTTCCTAAGATGATAGAGTAATATTTTAGGATTTGGGTGGTAGGATTTTAATTCTGGCTGAGAAACTCAAGACTCATGGAATTTTGGTCGGACATTTTGATAGTGACTTGTATTTGGTGTTGTAGAGATTTTTTGGAAATTTTTTGAAAAGGAGTGGGCTAAAATATCATCATTCAAAGCAACAATATCACATAAACAGTTAAAGCACACAAGCATATATCGCGTGTCCTAAACAAATCGGGGACCCTTTTGTGCCAAGGGTAGGCCTAGCGTATTTGAAAGATGTATGTGTAGAATTGAACCATTTTGTTACCCAAAGCAAATTTCGCATATAAAATGATGTTCAAGAAGCGAAAATAAGCAAAGGGAAGTAGGGAATAAACGAAAATCACAAAGGAAAGGCCCACGCAGGGGTCATTTGAAAAGAGTACCAAAATACAAGAAAGGCAAGCCCACGCAGGGGCAAATAACAATAAGTACATATAGAAAAACCCACACAGGGGCGAAATCTGCTAAGATGTTCCCGTCGGCTCCGCCTCTGATCTGCCCTTCTTGTTCTGCGCCATGAGATGTTGAAGCCTGTATTGAATCATTAGCAAGTATCCTTCGCTCCGGCGACCTTTCTCTTCCCAATCTTCGAGGTACATTCCGCTTTTCTTATCTCCAATCCATAAGCTAAGCTCTCCCAAATCGCTTCTCAAGCATTCTAGTTCTTGAGTTACGCTCTCGAGGGCGTACTTATCCTCTTCTTGCTTTCGGAGAAATTCCTCGTGCATTTCCTGGGCTTCTCTTCTTACCTCTCTCAGTTCTATCAAAGCTTTGGACTCTTTGTCCTCTACACTGCGGTAAATGTTCGAAACTGAGAAGGAGATACCCTGTATATTGCGCTTCAACCAAGCTTTGTAAGTTTCATCATACCCCGCATTAAATCGATCTATGGCAATAGTGTCCTTGTTCATTCGCACTGCTCTTTTCCATTCTCTCAGCATCTCTGAAGCCTCAGGCACTCTATCATCCCCGATGTCGAACACATAGATACGGTAGTATGCTTCTGGAGGTGTAGTCTATCTTCTTCCAAACTGTCTCAAGACCCGAATGGGTGCATATGGGCGAATACCTCGAATACCTGGCAGAGGAAGCGCA